>NW_013952971.1:67971-71741 GCF_001266775.1 Austrofundulus limnaeus
TTTTCTGCTCTGTTGTCAACATGTACAGTAATGAGAAATCCAGACTGTAAAATATTAATAACAATTGCGTTAATATTATTATTAATAGTTTTAATGGTTTCTACATGGTCAGTCCTTTTTTCTGCTCTGTTGTCAACATGTACAGTAATGGGAAATCCAGACTCTTGATTGTTTTTGCGTTAGCCGTTAGCTTCACCAGCTGATCACACGGTCACATGGTTTCTGCGCACTTCAGCTGTTCTATATAAACTCCTTGGTTCAAAATTAGCCGGTAGCTGATTAACAGTTAAAATTGTCACATAAAATCTCCCTTTTTTTCATGAATTTAAACTGAAACACCCCTTCAGAGAGAGAGCTCCTCAACGGAAAGTGTTTGAGTCCATAATTAAAGATAGCAGCCACTCCCCATAACTAAACAGTGAGTAAAACCTTATAATACCTTTAATAGTATTTCTGTACTATTTATTCCACATTTATTCAGTCGTACATGTAGTACTGTTCCACGTTTGAAAGAGGACATCTTAAAAGGCTGTTTATGCAGGAAATACCAGGCAGAGCTCAGTTATTGTTTGAGTGCTCAGTCACAGCAACGAGACGAGGAACATGTTTTGTGATTTTTCAAAGTTGAACACCAAATCTTGAAGTTAATAACAATTGGTCTTTGATTACGTGACCTTTATTCAAACTTAGTTTGACGCCCCAGATCTAAAGGACCTGTAACATTTGATTTTAGTCAACTTATTCCAACATATGGAATTCTTTGATGTCTAAATTACTAATAAAATTTATATATTTGATCAACTTGTTAGCATTACAATATGTACATGCCTAAAAGAGGCTTCCAGTTTATCTTTTTTATTGCATCTTCATTGTACATGTCTTCAAAATTTTCACAAGTTGTCTTAAACATTAGTGTGACAGGACCTTGAAGAAAAACAAGACACTGTTGTAGCAGCTAAATCCGATCACAAGTCGGCACAGGAGAATATGTGGAATATATTGACTGAGGCTGATGAGAAGAGTGGCTGCAGCTGTGACTCATGAAACCAGGAACAGGTGTGACTGAACTATTTATAGTGGGTATGTGTAGATTAGAAACAATCCTGCTCTTCACTTAATCAGTAAACAAATCTAATTTTATTGGTACAAAGACTTAATTCCTACCCAGATTTAATCCCAGCTGCTCCATCAATCAGAATGAAACAGTTAATCTGTCCATCCCAAATATGGACAGTTTTGATCTCCCTGAATGAATGTTTTCAAATGTTTATGACTCAGTTGGGTATGTACTAAAACTATTTTCCAGAAAAACAAATGTAATTATTATTATTATTATTATTATTATTATTATTATTATTATTATTATTAATTTAATCAGAGTGAGCATGTTGTCTTTCCTTGACATTCAAAACCCCACCTAGAGAGACCCTTCACCTCATCACATTCTCAACCAATCAGAGGCTCCGAGTCCACTGAGCCAGATTTAGCACAGCTATCACTGACGGCGAGAATGTTGACCTTGCAGGCAAGTCATGGAGGAAACAAGGTAAAAGTGCTCAAACAAGAAAAACATTTTTAAGTCAATACATCTTGGTCTGGAGACACAAATTAAAGAAACGCTTGATTTCAAAATTCCACTAATCATGTTTACAATGAAACATAGAAACAAAAACAAAACCAGAAGATGATTAATCATTCCAATTAACATAACCCTCCTTTTTGATCGTCTTCTACTGTAGCCGTGTTTCCATCCGATTTTAATTTGAACATTGAGCAAATTTTTAAAATTTGAAAAAAGGAAAAAAAAATGAAGAAATGCGAATCAGACGTGTTTCCATCAACTGGCTTGAAGCGAATCAATGACGTCAGACGCATGTGTGTGGTAAACAGGAAGTAAAAGTGGCAAACTCGCAGGGTCCACACATCTTGGGTTAATGGAGAGAAGTCATCAGGAACGTGTTGCTACTGTCAGGAAAGTTGTAATTATTCTGTCATATCTAGTTCTGTCGATGTTGCTGCTGTCTGGAGACGTAGAAAAAGAAACGCAATTCTCTTCACGTTACGGGAATAAGTGAAGACGCCGACAGCAGGAGGAGGGTCCTGATGTCAGTCGAAGCTACAGTCACTCTGGTACCGGCGCCTGTACCGTTTTTTATGTTCACTACGTCAGAACTTATTCAGCAGTGTTTCCATCTCTCCTTTTGCACATTAACTCTTTTTTCGAAAAACCCAAAAACCACCTCGAGTGTATCTTTTTTGCGAATTAGAGGAAGTTTTTTCGAATCCTGCCATTTCCAGTCACCCATAATTCAAAATGTGCATTAAAAAACATTGATGGAAACACGGTTCAGAGACCACCTCTGATTGCCTGTCGTTGCCTAAACGTTCATAAATTTTTACTACTCTTTACACCTTTTCTTCTGGTTCTGCTTCTTTTACCTTCATTTTAGTTTTTTCTGCTATTTAAGCTATCATTCTGCTTCTTTCCACTTTTTGTGCTTCTTTCTGTTTTTTTCTGCTAACGTACTGTTATATGCTTCTTTCAGTTGCTTTATATTTAGCTGTTTGCTGCAACTTTACCTATTGTTAAGCTGTTATTAGCTAATAGTTTTTTCAAGCTAATTTCACATTTTGGTGTCCATTTTAGCTTTGCTCTGCTTTTGTGCTCCTTCTGCTTCTTTGGTTTGATTTCAGCATTTTCAGCTACATTTTAGCAGTAGCTGAACTTTTGAACTTTTACTCATTCTGCTAAGATAACATTTTTTAAACACCTTTCCCCATCTTGGTGCTCATTTCAATGTGTGTCGGCTACTTTTAGCTTGTTTTTACGCTAATTTGAGATTTTTCTCTGCTGTTTCATTTATTATTCTGTTTCTTTTTGCATTTCATCTGCTAATTTGAGCATTTTATACTTTTTAAATTCCATTCTGCTATTTTCAGTAGCATTTTGGGTACTGTTTAGCTGTTTGTTTCTAAATTTAGCTCTTTCAAGCTAAATGCATACAATGTTGGCCTTTTAAGCATTTTTTCTGCATACTTCAGTAAACTCACTCTTTCTCCTCCTTATTTCTAATATCTGCATGTTCAGTTATTTCAACTGCACATTTTGGCTGTTTTAGCTATTTTAAAACAAATTGCATCTTTTTGGAAATCTTTTATTTTCTGCTGATTTGAAATGTTTTACACTCCTACAACTGTCTGCGTGTTAATTTCAACTTGTTTCTGCTACCTTTAGCCTTCTTTTGCTATTATCCATTCCAGGAATGATTATCTTGTCTTTTCACAAAATGAAGACGTTAACCCAGGTTCACATCCAAAAGTGAATAAAAACACTTTTTTTGTCTCTTTGTTCCCCGACACCTCACAGCCTCTCCTTTTTATCACTCCCCTTTTTCCTCCTTACTCTTATCATGTGACTTTAATTAGAACTGCTGTCAGCCGTCTGCTATTCAGCGACACCCACACCTCTGCACTCGAGGGCATCAAACTGAGAACGCTCAGGCAGAACCTCCAAACCGAGCTGTGCAGCGACAGCTCCTGAATTATTTCACACACTTTTTAAAATAAGTACTTGAAAGCAGGAGGTCTCAGATCTTGAATGTCGTGACAGGAAGCTGGTATTTAAACGTCTGTGTTTTAATGTAAACATGTGAAGACGTCAGACGGGACTCACCGATGCAGGCGTGCACTCGAACAGTCAACTGGGTCCGCAGGATGACACTGTGCTTCTTCCCTCTGGACCTGAGACAACAGAAAAGACAAACTGAAAC
>NW_013952971.1:73581-76415 GCF_001266775.1 Austrofundulus limnaeus
ATATAAAGATGTGTGTGAGGCTGCTTATCTGTTAACAAAGTACACCATGAAGAACCAAATGGAATTGAACGAAAAGTAACGATTAGATGAACCGATTAACCTTTGGAGTCAACCAGATCCAACATGGCCGACAAAAACAAATGACCTTTGAAATCACACAAACAGCTGTAACTCAATTTTACAGATATTGAACACTTTTCATGTGAACAGCTGTGGCTCAGTCATTTGTCCACATAAAGAGGATCTTATTTAGAATGAAAGGTGGTGGGCGATATGCACTCTAAGAGTTCTGTGTTGTTTCATTACTATTACTTACTATTTAGGAAAGTTACAACTACAACTATTTTATTGGCTAAATTTGCCTAATACTATGTATTGTTTTGTGAAATGATTACTATAAAGTTCTATTCTAATCTATTTTTAAACACTGTAGTGTCATTTTTAGCACTTTTTAGTGATTTGGCTTGAGGAAATAAAGGCTTTAGGAATGTTGTTTGGCAACATTTGAGTTGATAAGAAATGTGTGTTAGATTTGATACACATCTGAGGAGGCAGTAGATCTGTAGCAGGCACAAGACACATTTACACACTAGAGTAAAAAAAACAAACGAAAAAAAAACAAAAACAAAACAACAATCTCTGTCATCGTTCCACAAACCCAAATTCCCCTCCTGTCCTCTGCCTTAACGGACTAATTGGTGACTTAAATCACAAAGTTACTGATTCTATCCACAAAAGCAGGCAGAGCTCTGACCTGACAGCAGTTATCTGACATGCAGTCATCCATGAAAACACACATTTACTTATCTATTTCTTATTAACCATTTATTTAACCAGGCAAATCCCATTGAGACCCCAGATTTCATTTTCAAAGGAGGCCTGGACCTGAAGGCAACACGAACATGGATGTTTTTGAATTGTGGGAGGAAACCAGAGTAGACAAACATGAGGAGAACATGCTAACTCCACACAGAAAGCGCTCAGGTCCAAACCAGAGTTCGAGCCCAGGACCTCGTCGCCTGCTATCGCTCGTGTCACTATCGGACTTTGTTTACTGTCAGCTGTGGTGAGCAGCATCCCGCCACAGCCTGGAGTCGCAGCACATTTTTCCTCTGTGGGAACATTCACGAGAAAACGCATTTACACAAATATGACAGTGTGTAAAACACGCTGGGGATTTTCAGTGAGAAGATTATTTTAATTTCTGGGGCTTTTGTCTACCAGGGTAGTAAAATGCATAGTAAAAATGTATGTGATGATTGTATGAGCGGTCGAGGGAAAAAAACAACTACAATCTCTTTTTTTCTCTTTTTAAATAAAAAACACAACAGCTTTATTAAAGCTTATTGAAGTTTACACTCTGTATACTATAGTTTAGGTTAATTGTGCCTTTCTTTTAGCAACATATCGTAAGGATCAGTGGATGAATTGTACATCTACATCTGATTAACTTTTGGATTCAACCTGACTCAAGATGATCAGCTAATAAACACAAAAAAAAAAAAAAACATCATCAGGTATACAGATAACTCTTTTTTTGAAACTAGTCACATTTTCAGTCATGGAAAAAGTGATGTGGTAGATGAGTTATCCCCAACACTCTAGTGCAGGGTTGGATAATCCTGGTCCTGGAGGGCCGCAGCCCTGCATGTTTGACTTGTTTCCCTGCTCCAACACACCTGATTCAGTCACTGAATTACCTCTTTCATGTTCTGCAGAAGCCTGATAATCACCCATTCATTCAAATCAGGTGTGTTGGAGCAAAGAAACACTTATAGATATTTCAGTATTTTGTTGGAATTACGTAAACAGACATCATTTAAATATACCTGTATTTGTGCATGCAAAATGTGACCCCACATTTTTGGTGCTTGGAAAGCATAATAAATCTAATCCTCATTTATAATGCTAATCCTGACTTCATACAGATTGCAGGAATCGTTAATCTTATCGATGCACCGTCTGGTAGGTAAACAGATTTTCTTGGGGACACACACTTGTGGGTCTGCTCCAGTTTCGAGGAGCAGCTCTTCTGGTCATATTGAGCCTGGTAAACATGCAGCTGACGAGGTTTTGCTCCTCTGACTCCTCATCCAACAAAATGAGCCTCTCTTCAAACGTCTCTGAGTGAAAAAACAGCAACTATTCTTCATTGTTTAGCTACACGACATATTCTATAAGGGGATATCAGATGGAGGATGATGGTTTACCCCCCCATACACACACACACAGACACACACACAATATTTTAGTTATATACGAGAAATTTATTGTAGAAGTACACTAACAATAAATTGGTAAAAATTTACTCCCGTGTAAAATACAGCCCTCTAACTTTATGGACGATGTTTGGGGTTAAATATTTTCGCATTATACAGGAAAAAAATATGGTAAATAGCAGTGCTGTATAAAGTACCACAAAGGGATACTTGAGTAAAAGTGCAAGTATCTTACCAAAAAATTACTTTGGTAAAAGTTAAAGTCTCCTTTAGTAATATTACTTGAGTAAAACTATTAAAGTCTCTGATATTTTTGTACTTAAGTATTAAAAGTATTGATTTAAACTGAGCAGTTAGATTTTTCATAATGACATTTATTAGGTGACCTTCCACCAAAAAAAATAAAAAATACAGAAATGACTTTACTATATAAATTTAGGATGCACTAGTATATATAAACTGTTTCAGTTTATATACATACCAAGGCTGCCAAAACCTTTTCCCCAAAGTGAAAATATATCCAAAGGCTGAGGTCAAATGCAATAAATACTTCTTAGGTGCAGTCTTTTTTTTTTTTTTTTGAATGATTAAGTGAGCAGCCAGTGCGGTGGCCCA
>NW_013952971.1:76655-78993 GCF_001266775.1 Austrofundulus limnaeus
TAGATAGATAGATAGATAGATAGATAGATAGATAGATAGATAGATAGATAGATAGATAGATAGATAGATAGATAGATAGATAGACAGATAGATACCGCCACGTGCAACTTCGTACTAGGCTACATATGTCTGCTATGTCCTGTGTGACATGGTTTGTTTGTGTACAAACTAATACAGTGTCAGAATTTTATGTATTTATACTTCTCATTTAACCACAATCAAATTCACTCTATCTAGGAGGCACAATTTATATGGATAGTATTTATTTTTTACAATAACAAGCTGGAATGAAATCAAGCAAAAATGAAATAAAAGTAACAACTTTCTACTTCTTGCCTTTTTTAAAAATGTGAGGAGTAAAAAGTACAGATAACTGTATGAAAATGTAAGAAGTAGAAGTAAAAAGTAGGCTGAAGAATAATTACTCAAGTAAAGTGCAAGTATTCAAAAATTCTACTTTAGTACAGTAAAGAAGTATTTGTACTTAGTTACTTTACAACGCTGGTAAATAGACTGTATTTAAATAGTACTTCCCAACATGGCTACTCAAGCTTTAAAGGACAATCTGTACCCTCATTTACCCGTTCACGCAGCACTCCATTACATCATTACATGCTCAGCTGAATACATCATTCTTTAAAATCTAACCAGGGCTCACACCAATGGGACACATCAGAGAGGGTCTTGCCTGGTGACACTTCAGCATGTGACTGCAAACTGCTGGAATTGAACCTACAACTCTCTCATTGGAGGATGACTCCCTCAAAAATGAAAAGCAGAAAAGGTGACTTGTTTCTTACTGTGTAAGCCACATTAAATGTTGTAAACCTCAGAGGGTTCAGACACACACCTGTCTTTCCTTTGTCACACAGTCTACAAAGGGCCCAACATACACACACAACCAAACAAATATACACACAGAAATACACTCAAACAGAAAGAGAGAACTTGTCTCTGCGGGTTATACACTACTTATACACTACCCCCAGTCCCCATCAGATTAACATACCACAGCTCTCACACTGCTACACACATCCATGCAAGCAATTACCAGCTGCAGTGTTGAGTCTGGTCGTAGCACTCATTTAGGAATTAAGAAATTCTTCGTAACTTAAATTATATATTACGTAAACACTGGAAAGTTTACAAAATAAAGCACCAACAGAAATGTTTGATTTAATGGGTTAATTCAAAGGCTGAAGAAGTGTTACAATTATAAGCTGAATTTTGTGATCTGTAACTTTAGCGTCAACATCAAGCAACAAACTCACTTTGTTCAGAGGAGAGTTTAAATTGGTGATTTACTGCTAGATAAAAACATAAAACAATATTTCATTTATTGATGGTGTTAAAAAGACATCAACATCCCTAAAACTTTTCCTCTCATTAAACGTGCTCATTTAAAGTTTATATGTGTTTGTTGAAACAAGTGTTAGCAACATTACAGGAGTTAGCTTGTTTGTTAGCCACTTTTTTACTTTACAAGGAGCAAAGCAACATAAAATACCATAAATCACATTCTGCACAAAAAGCATGCTTAGTGTTTATTCTGTATTTTCACTTTAGTGATCCTTTCTTGTGTAGCTATCTGTTCTTTTTATTACATCAGATTTTATTAAAGCTACCTACTGGTTTATTTGATTTATTTTTGGTGTTTTAGACATTCATTTTAAACAGAACCCCAACAGTAGTGTCTATATGATACTTTCAGTGGTAATCTTCCAAAAATAGTTGAGACAAATTAAAACTCATCTCTATGATGGCACACCTGGAAAAAAAAAAAAGCATTGCTGATGTTTTTTATGGCAGGTTTTGTGGAGCCCAACAAGCTCGCTGCTAACATCTGCACCTCTTGTTAAAAACACCTCAGACACCTCAAATGAAGTGTTATGTATCTAATTTTGCCTGGGCCAAATTAAGGAGAAAGTACTTACTGGAAACTGTAGGCCTTTCTCTATCAAGCGGCCCTGTAACTCTACAACTTATGCTGACTTGTGAATTTTTTTGTTACGCATAAAATACTTATTCGTTTAACTCAGTATTACAGTATGTTTACATCCAAAAAAGGCTTCTAGTAGATTTTCTTTATTCCATCTTTTATATAGGCATCTTCACATTTGGTCAAAAGTTCTCTAAAGTTAAAGGAAAAAAATTTGTATAGGTCCTCTGGACGGGTTCTTCTTTAATGAAACGTTTCGTCTCTCTTCCAAGAGACTTCTTCAGTCTGAGAGTTTCAGGCAAAATTCAGGCCTGCCTCCAGATGACTGATACTCACATCAGAACTCTGTACCACAGAGCAGACAGTGTCCCTACAAACCCAGGAGCCAGGCAGAAAGAG
>NW_013952971.1:79669-85867 GCF_001266775.1 Austrofundulus limnaeus
CTCTTTCTGCCTGGCTCCTGGGTTTGTAGGGACACTGTCTGCTCTGTGGTACAGAGTTCTGATGTGAGTATCAGTCATCTGGAGGCAGGCCTGAATTTTGCCTGAAACTCTCAGACTGAAGAAGTCTCTTGGAAGAGAGACGAAACGTTTCATTAAAGAAGAACCCGTCCAGAGGACCTATACAATTTTTTTTCCTTTGATTTTTTACCTGGATTACTGAGATGCATCAGGACATTCTCTAAAGTTAATTTTACAGATTCTACAAATTTTATAATTAATTTAATGAATTTTAGGATAAACATACTGATGAAGCTGTTGTGTCTATGGGTGTATTCACTTTATGTTTCAACATTAAGATGTTACAAGTTTAAGATTTGTCTCATTAAGCTTTATTTCAGCCTCCTGAGAAGATACTAATGGCAAAATAAAATTACCTAAATGCTGTCTGTATGCTTCTGGGGTATGTGTAAGAAAAGGAATGCCAAAATATTTTACGCTTGATTTTTATCACCGTTAAATATGAGTTTTTAAATGACATCAGCAGCTGCTCACTCCTCTCCTCTACTGAACCAAACACGATGTTTGAGGTGAACTGAGAACATCTGCGCGGCCTTCAGTTTCAAAAGTTCCAGATTTTCAAGGAAATCCTGAGCCTGAGTGAGAGGCGTCTCAAGATAAACAGCAACGCCGGCCCGGGATTTGAAAATATCTGTTGCGAGGTTATCGTGATGTCTAACTTTTCTTTCAGCTGTAATATATTCGTCACATGAAGATATCAGCTATTAAAAATTGCAGAGGAAGCACTGTTGCCGTGGAAAGAAGGGCACGTCTGACCTGATTTCCAGAGTGCTTCATACTTTCCATGAACTTGTGCTCCCGGAAAAAAATAAAAAAGTAATAAAATCCACATCGAGCAGTTTGTGATTTTCCTCATTTGTTGCGAACGAAGGGAAAATGTTTGTGAAGCGACGCTAGTAAAAAGTGTCAAATATCTTAGTTGGATTTGATTTGAAGAGAAGTGTGGTCTAGTGGGTAGAGTATAAAAACAGTGAGCCTCACCCCATCTCATCTGGCTGAAAGCCTTCCAGTTCGTCTCTTTGCTCATCCAGGGAGGACTCCAGATCCAGATAGGTTCCATTGTGAGAAAGCTGAAGTGCACAATCATCAAGCTGCAAACGGAAGCAAAAAAACTCACTTTAATACAAACATTTCATGAGGATTTATTAAATCTGCACTTATTTAAAGGGGACCTATTATGCAAAATTCACTTTTTAAAGTTTTTTTTTACTGAACTTTGGGTATGTACTTCTTAAAAAAACAGTCCTATGACCAAAACAAAAAATGCACCCAGGGGCATATTTACTGTAAGTAAATGTATTTATAATGTATATTAACGACAAGTTTTATACTTCCATCATTTTGTGATGTCGCAAGCCGTACGACAACCCACCAGAACCTGCGTTCAGCCCCTTACCTAGCAACCCCCGGGTGAGACTCCACCTCCTTAATATAAAAAGCCGTCACAGTGTTGTTGTGTAATGTGCAGCTTATTTCACAATAGGCCTCCAATACGGCAATGGGTAGAGTGTTGGACCAGAGAGTGGGAGGGTTCGAGACCGGCATGGACACAATTTAATTACTTATTTATTTTTGTTCGTTATGAACACGTTTTCTCATGTACCTCTATTGTTTAGCTTATTAAAACCTTGTTAAAGCCTATTTGTTCGATTTTCTGAGGTATTTTGACCGCTGCTGCTCCCTGCTCTGGTAACAGCATGCAGAGTGAGCGCAGAGCAGAGGAGGGAGAAAAAAAAGAAGAAGCTGTGACCACGACTCTGCCTCTGGGTCTCATATGGTTGTAGAACGGAGCTTCTGCTATTATTAGCCATGCTAAGGTAAACACTGGCTTTGGAGGGCGGAGTTAATGTCAACAGATTTTTGGAGGGCGTTACCAACAGAGCTCATTAACATAAACAGCTCTTCTGAACGGAAGTCAGAGCAGGCAGAACTAGAAAATGGGAAATTTTATTATCTGAGAATTATTTTGTGCATTAAATTGAATGAACATGGTCTGGATAGCCCACAGACATACCATAAAAATTTCTAGGACCCATAATTGGTCTCCTTTAAACCTTGACAGAAGTGTCCAGTCACACCCACATTAAGTGTCATTGTTAACCAACATTACAGGCGTGTAAAAAAGTGTTGACTATTGATGTCCAGACATAAAACTCACTCAGGACTTGGCTCACGCTTTCAAATGCCCACTTACAAGGTCTGCTCATGTTTCACACCCTTCCTTAAGACAATCTGACCCATTAAAATAAATCCAGTTTAAGGGTAAGGCGTTTGAACACAAGTGTGTACAGTGGTCTATTAAGAAGCACCAAAAAAAAAAAAAAAATTTTTTTTCTGTGGGGATCTGCTTTCAACATTACAGGGCTGTTAGAGGAATTAACCAGTAATAAAACTGCAGGACATGAAACTAAAACCAGAGTGGAAACACAGAATGAAGGACAGATTTGAGCGCAGCTGTGCAAAATATGACAATGTCGCCAAAACCGTGTACGACGTGAAGCCTGGGCACATGTGAGTGCAGACGGTTTGCACGTAGCAGATGGTGTTTTTATTTTTTTACATTTTTTTACTGTTTCTGAAGAACAGAGCAAACTGTGGCCGCTTGATCTGAGGTGACACTGCAACGCGGGCCGCACCAGAACTGAATTCAGTGTGCTGTGTAACGAGACACCCCGCTGAGTTTGAGACCAGGTGCGCCACAGTAAGCAATACATCTCTGCGGTTGCATTAACGTTCATGAAAGCAGTCACGAGTTGAGAGCAGGTGCGAGCGGACAAATTGGAGATGACTTGCAATGAAATAAACGACCCGTGGTCGCGTTGCGTCAGTCGATCAACAGCTCTGCAACAGAACCACTTCAGGGGAGTCAGCCACTGGCATTTAGCAGCTCAGTATTATTATTGGGATTAACAAAGCCCTGTAGGTGTGCTGCCAAATGCTCCCCTGCTAACTATCCATTCAAGTGACCTGACAGCACTTTGTGACCAGGACAAACCACAGATCACAAGACCTGTCGTTGCTCCCTGTCTGACCCTCCCTTTCAGTCGGAAACAGAGACGAACTGTCCGATGGGCTCACTGCATAAATATAACCTTGCTATATTTACTCTGCTCTGAGGCAGCATGGACACGGGGACTAAAAGGGAGGATGAGTGGGTGGAGGGAGACCTCAAGGCGAATGGGGCAGGAGGGCACGCTCATGGGCACAAAGTATTAGACAAATAAAATCAGTTTTTTGTCTTTGGCAGGTTTAGATTGTATCCGTCTTGACAGAAACTCCCCAATAATTTGATCCAACCAGAATTTAGAGGCTGTTTGAGAGGACTGAAGTAAACATTTCATCAGCAGACATCTGAAAATGTCCTTTTACATTTTTAGGAATGCTAACGCAGCCCTCAGTTAAAAGTGAGTTTGACACACTTAGAGGAAGTATAAGTGGCAACAGGGTAGGATCTTTGGTTGCTCGTTGTCCACTCTATACTCTGCTGCACAAGGGTGTACCTTGTCTTTTTGAAGCGGGTCACCTGCTGCCTAGATTGGATGCACCTACACGTGTCTAGTCCTGGTATCCTGCTTTAAGGGTCTTAAAAGAAAAATAAATTCTGCATTTGGGGTGTAAGGCTCACAGTCCAAACTCAAACTTCACAACTTACTCCCTAAAGCAGTGATCTGGTCTTAGATGGTCATATCAGTCTTTAAACACATTAAACTTGATGGTTTTGGGTCCTGCTCCAGTTTCCCCTGATTCCCTAATAACATTTATCCATCTGTGCCAAACAGCTAATCCACTTAGCAAAACCCACCAACTGTATCATTGTTGTGGTCGATGAAAACGCTGTAATTTTTCTCTTTTCTCAATAGTAGCAATAATAAAATAAAATGTAATGGTGATGGTGTCAGAATAAAAGCTGGCAGATGGAAAATGACTCCATTGATGGTTTCTGGATCATAAATATGCTGCTATGCTTCAACAAAAACCGATTTTAAATGAAAACCTCAATTTGTTTTACTAAAAATGTTATTTGATTGTAAACAGAAGGCACTTACACTATATAATTTCAGATGGCTCATTTTATTATGCATGTATTTTCCACAAAACATGTTAAAACACACTTTGTAAATTGTTTCTTTTTCATCCCAGTTAAAAAGATATTACCATTTCCTTTTAACAAAGGATTAAAGTCGTCGGCCCAGGGAAACACAAAGGTGTTTCTGTCGTCTCTCTTTGGTTAAACTGACCAATCAGTCAAACAGGAAAGAGACACAAAGATTCTTACTTTGAGGGGGAATCCACCTGCTGTAAAAACTCCATTGAAGGGGCCACTGTTTGCTCTTTTCATGTGTGTGAGATCTGGTAAAAGTCAGACTGAGGCGAAGCGAGTGGAGACAGTGGGTGGGGAGTTAATCACACCCTGTCCCACTGCCCTAGTTTAAATAAGACAAAAGCATTTTTGAGCTCAGTCTGTTAGCATGAAACAGTGCGTATTATAGCGTTTTTGTGCCACTTCCTTGATTTTTGTTGAACCCTGACAGAGCAGCATTCACTCTCTTCTGTTTTGGCCTCTTCAGCACCAGACTCCTTCGTGACACAATAAGTTGGGAGCTCACCGCAAATAAAAGGGTGTTTCTTTCCGAAAACTCTTCCTTTGGGTAACAAAACACACCGTGCTGCTCGAAAAGGCGGCTCAGAAAATAAGACAAACCACAGATCTTTTTTTTTTTCTTCTTCAGTTCTAGGATGGGCCCGGGGAACATTTAAAATGGCTTTATGCTCATTTAATCTAAATCTCCCCAAAAGGAAAAGACAAAAAAAAAAAAAGTAAAGTGGAAAAGAAAAGTAGAGCTGGGATGTAATTACTTCCATGTTAAAATAACACCCAGCCTGCCGATGAGCATGGTGAGTTGACAGTTATAGATGCCTTTACGTAATTCAGATGACAACTTTTCGAGAGCAAACCCTGAAAGTATTGGGTTCTTTAAAAAGCATTGAGAGGAGGAGGGATGGGGTGTTCCAAATAACCATTAAAACTCCCTCTGGGTTGCTTTATGGGGATCTCTTTGGTAATCAGTTAATAGCCAAGCTCTAAAGTTCAGGTTATATTGTTTTTTTTTTTTACAAGGATTGGAGTATTTCAGTGCAAATTTTGTTTTTCCAAGTGAATTAAACTGTGATGATACTGTTAGGAGAAGAAAGTGCTGATCTCTGTGTGACTCAAAAGGAAAAGATCTTAAGGACCAAAAAAAACGGCACATCCCCCAAAGCACCCTGATTTAGTTTTGGCAGGCGAGCCCATGTGTTTGTGTGTTTACACGGTCAGGGAGGTTGAAAAAGAGGTAGAGGAAGAGGTCAGGAAAACCGCGGCACCCGAAAGTGAGGACAACAAAGCGTCGTAACCATCCAGGCCACGGCCACAGGAATTCTGGGACAAGTGACCTATACTTTAGACGCAGCTCAGCCAGCAGTGCACAGAGCTCGACGCGTCGCAGCATAAAAACACGGCTATTTTTTTTGGTTTTTCTGCAAGAAAAATGCAGGAGGTTAAAGCATCATAAGAAAAAGTGTGAGAAACACCTTGAAAAAAAAAGCATGATCTAAAACTCTAAAACGACACCCAAATAAGAATCTCCAAAGCTTTGAACTGGACAATCCACAGTTTTTCCACTCCATCCCTATAATCTAAGCGCCACGACTCGCGCAGTCTTCCTCCTGATGGGAAAAAAATTGCAAACACGAATGCAGACTGCACCATCTGTCCGTGCATAGGTTGTAATCATGAGCTTTTCTGTGCTGCGGACCATTTTTCATTTGTTTTGTGGCTTTTAAAGATTGGGCAGTGGAATGGGTTTGGGGAAAAAAAGAAAAACACTCTGGTTTTACTGACAGAGCTGTCAGTACTTTTAATTTAACGGTAAAGTGTCTATGTCAGTACAAAGTATCAGGGAGACAACTTTGTTAGGAATACGCTGCTGCTTTTATCAGTAGTATTTTTAAGCCCTGAAACAGGGTTTAAAGGACCAATATTATGTGTTTCTCAGGCATACAGTGGTTTGCAAAAGTATTCATACCCCTTGAACTTTTCCATATTTTGTCACATTACAACCACAAACATAAATATATTTC
>NW_013952971.1:88467-91489 GCF_001266775.1 Austrofundulus limnaeus
CATCCATCCATCCATCCATCCATCCATCCATCCATCCATCCATCCATCCATCCATCCATCCATCTAACCAACCAACTATGCAATCAATCCATCCATCCAACCAACTATGCAATCCATCCATCCATCCATCCATCCATCCATCCATCCATCCATCCATCCATCCATCCATCCATCCATTCATCCACCCATCCATCCATCCAATCAATTATCTGCTGCATGTTCTGGAGTCAAGCAGGGAGGCCCAGACATCTATTTTTTCCAGTCACCTCTTCCAGGAGAAATTCAGGGTGATTCCAGACCACCTGAGGAACACATTCAGGGGCTGCGTCCTATGAACGACTCAGCCTACCTGGTCTACATGGACCGTGTCCTTTGCCAGCTGCAAAGGCTGAACGAAAGTGGCTGTGAATTTGGACGGTCTAGCCTTCAGCTTTATTCCCGTCCTTATCCTGGTTTATCCTCTGAGTAAGAAGAACTAAGGGACCTGCCATACCAGCTCCTTTACGATTATGTCAGACAAGAATAATATTAAAAACATGTCTATGCAACAGCACAACCATTTTAAACTTTCAATGTTTGTATGATTTGCATTTTTGGCCCACTACGGAGAAGCCTTTGAATTTGGACAACCTTTGGTGCATCAATGTGACATAATCAGCCTTCGAAGGATGCAGCCCCTGACTTTGGACACAGCCGTTGTCTCTCCAGCGTGTCCAGGGTCTTCCCTGGGGATCACCTTTAGGATGAACATGCCAGTAACACCTCCCTGTAGATGATGATGGTAGGATCATAGACCGACCCCTAAACAGAGAACTTCAGCTATTATGAATGCCCGTAGATGAGCACTGGCCTGCCTACAGTTATTTGCACAACATTCATATTTTGATTTGCTACTACTCCGACAATTTAAATGATACGTTCAAAAAATACAGCTAATTGTGCAACTCATTTGAAGATCGGTGGTCAGGGCTAGTGGTGGCAATACTTCGTACAACCAAAATAAAATTTGCGAAGAAATTGTAAATAATTCTTCATACAAAATAATGAAAAGTTGTTGAAATGTGAGAAAACTCAGCCTTCTTTGGAGCTCGATAGCTCAGACATTCAGTATAGAATCATTATTCAAGTTTAAATCAGACACTGAAAGTTAAACTTTACATTTTAATATTTTTCATGTTTTTTTCCTCAACCAGAGTTTTATGATTTTTAAAAATTTAACCACAGATTATCCAATTTAGGAGTGTCATGAGACTGAATTCAGAGCTGTCTAAACTTTCTAACATTTTAGCACTTCTTCTTTCCCACCTAAAACTTTACACTTTGTATACAGTTTCTACATCAAAACGTAGACAAATTTGTCTACTTTCACCCAGTGTGTCTCTTAATGGTACACAACTTACAATTTTCTTGTGAGTGTGTACACCCACACCTATTTACCATTTTATCTGAGCTCGGAATTTTCTCTTCCAAAATATTATTCAATTTAACTCCATTTAGGACAACAAAAGTCATATAACCAGATTCAAATCTAATTATGGATAAATCCAATCCAATCTTATAAAACATTATGCAATGCTAATTAGAAAAAAGTTGTGTATTTAAAGAAACCAGCAGGTTTAAATCCATAGCAGTGAGAAGGAATGACTCCCTTTGAACAGGAAGAAACCCCAAAACTTTAATTTGTCATGTTTACTACAAAAATAAACTAAAAACACTGTCAGTACATAAAAACATGCAACAGAATTTTAATATGAATCAAAGTTTGACCGTTAGGCTTACTTCCTGCTCTGTGTTTCTGCCTGTTTTATGGAGAGATGCTTTATCATTTCTTTTGATCCTGGTTTCCTATACTTTTGTAATTTATGCACAATAAAATGTCATGTCTTTCAATTTGATCATTATCAAACAAAGTCCTGAATTATTATTGTTTTTTATTTATTTATTTTATTTATTATATTTAATTTTTTCTTCTGTCACCTTTCTTCAGAACTTGAGTCTCTCCTGCAGTAAACATGATCCCACACAGGGTGGAATTGGAATATTTAATCCAAAACAAATGAAGCCCATGTTTGTTGCTGTTGAGGGCTTTGAGGCAAACATTTGCAGCCCTGTTTCATTCCACAGGCTGGAGTCACTGCTTCTGAAAATAGCCTCTGAATGCTGCCTGTGGACTTGAAGGGGAAAAACCAGAACTTTCATATTTCTTTGCCCATATTTTATGTCATAAGTGTGGGTTTGGATCCACACATTAAAGTGATTTTCTTGTTGTTATCCCTCGGTCTCTGCCCTGTGTGTGTGTGGGAAATGTTTCCAGTGATAATCCTACCTTGTGCGGAGCTTTCAGCAGCCTGTGCACACCCGCAAGCTGGTTGATGAGGGGGATATCCTCTCTGAAAGTGTACAGAGGGGGTCTGGTCGGCTCTGGGAAGTTGGTGCTGTTGAACGGATCGGTGTCGTCTAAGAACTGGACCCTGCAGATGAACGTGGCCATGGTGCGTCCATGCAACTGGCTCCAGAGATGCGGACCGGTTCAGATCAGCAGGAGCTCCTGGTCCTGTGGCTCCTCTGATGATGGCAACAACCTGTCTCCAAGAGGCGCACTGGCGGACTGAGCGGGGGGGGTGAAGGGGGGAGCCGCCCCCCCCCCTCTCTCTTGCTGTAGGCTGAGGGGGTGGGATGTCGGAGGGGGTTATTCTCGGAGAGGCAGGTGGTTTGGTGATAGAGAGTGAAGGATCAGCGTAGCTCGGGACAGCCGGTCTGCTGTCTGTCTGACTCTAAATCCTCCTCCTCCCCTCTGCCCCCTCCCTCCCTCCAGCTCACCGGCTCCCCCCCAACATAAAAATGGACCGCTCTAATCCGATGGTGATTTTACTCAGAGAAACATTTTATCTACAGCCATGACTCGGAATAAATGTCTGCTTTAAAACAAACCACTGAAACAAAAGATGCATTCAAACTTTTTTAATCACATGAATTTATTTGTGTTGCTTTTCAAATACAGCTGTTTAATAAGTATATATAT
>NW_013952971.1:93759-97949 GCF_001266775.1 Austrofundulus limnaeus
ATTCTATTCTATTCTATTCTATTCTATTCTATTCTATTCTATTCTATTCTATTCTATTCTATTAAAACAGGGGTGTATCTTATTTTCACCGAAGGCCACATGAGCATTATGTTTGTAATTAACTTCAAAATTTCGTGTTTAACTTCAACTAAATACGAAATGTCAAGTTCCTCATCTCATTGCTGAGAACTGCTAACAAACAATAACTGAGCTCTATGTGGTATTTCCTGCATAGAAACAGTGTTTTAACACATCTTATAAACACTGAAATGTACTGTGTGTACGACTGAGAAAACATGAAATAAATAATATGGAGATACTCTTAAAAGTAAAAGTAATAGTTTTACTCACTGCTGAGTTGTGGTGAGTAGTTGAATTCTGAACTCTCCTACTTTCTGACAGGAAATTCCCACTAGAGGGGCGTTCCAGGTAAATTCACGACTTTAAAGTAGGAAATTCCCACTTCCCAGTACAACAGAGCCACAGCAAAAGTAGCTGTTGAAAATGTAGCACAATGGAGATTTCACCTAGCACATTTTGCCGGCTGTTGGCTACTTGTGAACGTTGTGCATCTCCCCCTAGTGGTTGGATGCTGTCATTTCACAATTAAAATAATCAACATGCATTATGGGAGATGTAGTTTATGGTCAATGCTGGTTCTAAAGCAGCAAATTTTAAGATATTATTACATCTGTGAAGCTCTCGTGGGTCACAAAAACGCAGTGTTGGGCCACTTTTGGCCCGCTTGCCTTAAGTTTGACATCATAATTACATGACCTTTGTTTAAAAGTTTTCCATTAAAGGCAGTGGTTTATATGTAATCCCTCAAGGAAAAAGTGATCCCCCAATCAGTTTTTGTCATGCCTACAACCAAAATATGACTTTTATTAGAGTTAAAAAGTAGTATAACCTACAATCATCAGTTTTATTTTCTTAATTTAATGTAATGTTTATAATCTGTTTGATGTGAGTTTTATACAGGTGAATAAGAGCCAAAGTTCAGGTTCAGTTAAAGTAAATCTGCTGAGGATTTGCAGATTTATTTTAGCTGGCAGCTTCCAATTCAAACTTTGGACTTTTTCCTTTTAAAAGAAAAGTGCAGCATTTCAGTCTGGGTTAGTCAGGTGAAGCAGAAATGACTTTAGTCAACACTTTTTTGGTTTTCTTGCGTATTTCCTTAAAATAAAATGTTGAGTTTTCTTTAAAGGAAAATAAGGTGCCTCCCCCTCACTAACCATCCAATAAATATTTGATTTCAGGAGTGAATCTTTCTCCACCGTCTGTAGTCACACATTTACAGTCCACATACTTTTTAAGATTTAAACCACGTTCACTCTGTGGGCTAATTTTTGATCAGATTTATGAGTGTTTTGTTAGAATTTAGATCGGAAAAACCACAACATGAGATTAAAATTCAGCTGAAGGAAGCAAATATTATCCCTTATCACTACATATCTGTTTCCAAATTTAGTGTTTTAGGGTGATTAAAAAATTGATTATGATTTCCTTACATGATAAGACAGAATAAATAAAAGTAATTACATGCATCAGTCAGAGCTGATGAGTCACTGTGGCGTCAGTGTAACGCCATTTATGTTAAATATTAACTTCGAAGGGTCAGGCAACATTGATAGATTTAGTTTAATGAAAGGCAAGTTTACAAGAAAACAAACAAATGATACATAATATTACCACACATTTTTAAGTATTTACTTTAGCAAAGTGTTATTTCCAGTACTTCAGTATGGTTGAAGTGTGGTTGATGTATCAAAAGGGAATGACTTATTCAGTTTTACAACTTTTACAACACGTAAACAAAAAAACTGTATGCCCTTATCAGAAACACAACTTAATATGACCTGATCTGCAACAACTGAACCTGTAAGAACACATATTCTGTCTTAAAAAACTTTTACAGCTGCTGTCTGAAACCAGACAGATGCTAACCTGGAGTCATGCTGTTTAAATCTTGTAGCTCCACATGGTTTCAGCTACAGAACAGAAGTTCAGTTGCTTTGTCTTATTTTCTTTTAATTTTATTTTTCTTTTAATACGTCATGTCCTGGATAACGGAGAATCCACAGAACAAATGTTTGTAACGCTGCTGGATCGTATTGATGCTAAAGTTACTTGATCAATACTTTACTTCCTGCACGTCGCTTCGTTCCAAAATCGCACCGGAGCATCCAGTCAGAGGAAAGTTCAGACATAAACACTGAACTGAACGAACATATCAGATAACTATTTAATCGGCTCTGACTGCACAACTTCAGGACTGACATGCTAACACTAGCATCCATGTTTAGCTAATTCTGTAAACAGTGAGCTGAATTTAATGTCTTTTTTTTGTGCATGCAGTTCACAGTCGCTCAGGGGGCAAATAAAACGAGTAAAATAACAAATATTATATTTTACCTTTTTTAATTTGTTTATTTTGTTGCTTTGAGTCATAAATTTTAAATTTGCAGTTGATTTAAAATCAATTTTTATATTAAATTAAATATCACCAGAAGCTGTCAAATGAATAGCCCTGCTTTAGAGCTAATGATTATTTGGTTCCTATGATGGACTTGTAACCTGTACCTCAGAATATGGACACCAGTGACCCCCGTGACCCTGAAAGGAAAAAGTTAATTAATTATTTAATTAATGGATTGATGGATGTTCTGAGGTCCAGGCTCCACAGAGGTGATCAAGCTTTTTCAGAAGCTGTGGAACCAGCTGCTTCTTCATATAAGACGAGCTTCATCTTGACTGAAAATGCTACAATTTGCAACTACTGTCCTTTATTACTCATTTTATAAATAACCTTCACATGACTTTGTTTTTTAAGTGAACGGTAGCTTGGTACGCTGATACTGTGGTCACTGTTCTGCAGCAGGAACACCAAGTTTTCTTAATCAGCACATAAAATGCAACAATGTTAAAAAAAAGTACAGAGAAAGCAAATGTTCCTCCCCCTTGTTAAAAACCACCATGAAGTGTAAAAAGTACACCTCTCACTTATAACCTGTAACTGGTATCTTATCATGTTTTCTCATCATTTATCTGTTAGAGATGTTTTTGGCAGCAACCTTTGGTCAGATGATGTGCATATCAGCTAATGGCAGCGTATGGGTGTGGTTTATTGCTGTAACATCTTCTCGCTGCTATCTGTCTTTGAAACTGCAAGTTTTAATTTCAGATAAAAGGTGGGAATATGGTTGTTTGCAGTCTTCATTACATAACCTGCTTGAAACCTTAATTAAAAACATCAAATTAACTTGACTTCACAACATTATCCTGTTGGGACGGGCAAGAATAAGCTGAAATTTAATTTGGAGTCCAGTTTCATCTGGGCCTATTGCCACCAGAAAACCTGTTTGTATTGTCCTCACTTTATTTTGGTTCATTTAATGCAATTAGCTAACAATTATTTGCTTGATTATGAAAAAAAGGGCTTGATGTCATCAGGAAAATGCAATTAGGTAACAATGAAATCTATCAATTACTTTTTGAGCACCAGAAATGAGGAGGGATTAGTAGAATAAAATAACTGCTCCGCAAACAAAAATATGCAATTTTGTAGATTTTTTAATGAGATTTCGTATGATATGACTAACATAGAATATATCAGGTGTCCAGCATTTTCAGCAAGGAAAGTAGTTATTAACTGCCTTAAAAGTCTGGAGAAGTGGCTAAATGACATCACAAATGCATAAAAGTTTAGAGAGTAATAATGTTGCCAGAGAGACAAAAAGTCAGCAAAAACCTCAACTAGCAAAAGTGCATTTTCTGCACAAAAATCCGTAAGAATGTTCAATGCTTAACCATTTTTGCTGAATAGCTAAAAAATCTGAAACTATCTTACAAATGGCAAAACAAGAACCTAAAATAGCTAAAATTAAGTTGAAATTATTACAAAAGTTGAATTTAACCAAAAGATAGCTCAAAAAAGTTAAAAAATAGCTAAAAACACAAAACAGCTGAAATTATCAGAAAACAGCTGAAAGAAACACAAAAAGGTTGAAATGAGAAGAACAACATAAAAAGTCAGAATGATAGATAAAAAGCAGAAAAAAGCTAAAATCGGCTGATAAGATGAGATAAGATAAGATAAACCATAAAGATAAACCTTTATTGTCTTTTTTTATTTTTTATTTTTTTTATTGATGGCCTCCCTTCTCCCCCTATAGCCATCCTCTCCACAC
>NW_013952971.1:99240-102861 GCF_001266775.1 Austrofundulus limnaeus
ACATAAGGGAGACCAGTGCCAAAGACCCCGAGAGGGCCCCCAAACACGCAGCCCCTTGGGACACTCGCGCCGGAAGTGCCGCCCACCCACCCCCCAAAGAGGACCACCGGAGAGAACCAGAAGAGCCCCCACCAGCGACCACATACAGCAACCCCTGGGGCCAGCAGTGGCGAACTCAGAGGCCCCGCCGATAGGACCAGGGGGAACCCAGCCCCACCGGGCAGCCACCGAGCCGAGCCGGCACACGCCCAAGCACCCAGCCCCGGACAACGAGAGCCACCAGCGCGCCGGCGGGCAAAGGCACAACCAACCAGAGGACAGCACGGCAGGGGAGTAGTGGGCCCTCAAATGATCCCGAAGAAGGGGCCGCCCAATAAACCTTTATTGTCATTGTACAGAACACAATGACATTACAGTTCAGAACACCCAAATTGAAGCTGAAAAAAGCTGAAATTGGTATAAAGGAGTTAAAAAAGCTGAACTAGAACAAAAGGTTTAAAAGCACAGAAAAGATTTGTGACTTTTTTGAAGTTTTTTAAGGATATTAAAATATCTCCATTTTCAATGAGAAAAAGCTAAAAATCTCAAAAAGTATGAATTGCTGAAGTATCAAAAGTTGTAGCCGAAATGTCCTGAAGATGAGGAACATTTTGATATATAAATTTTTGATATAGCACAAAAATTGTGAAACGAGATATGTGCCGAAAAACACACGGAAGAAAAAATCTCAATAGCGTGAATGCTTATAAAAATTGTTTAGTGCTACAAATTAGTTTTCTTCAGTTGATTCTTGCTTATTTATCTCTTTATTTGTTTAATGTCAAAGTCTTTTCTGAGTATTTAAGTGCTTTTCAGGACCCCCTGCTGCTGTGGGGGTCCTAAGCAGTTGCATGTGCTGCTAATGCTGTGTGCTGGCCACGACTTAATCTACAACTGATTAACTTTAGAAGCCAGTATAATTCAACACCGCCACCACAGCTAATCAACCTTAGCAAACACAACAATGGCTATAACTCAGTCAATTGAACATATTTACACAGATGTTTGACTGAGTGCCAAACCTCCAGGTGAATGAAAATAACACAACTATCACCACCCATCCGTTTTAAAGCGAGAAGAAAATTTACTGCAATAAAAACATCAAAATTACATTTTTCTAGAAAATGACAATAACTAAAACAGAACAAAGAACAGTTTGTCTACATGAGGACAGAGGTGGCAGCTGACAAAAACACCGAACTCAAAGCTGCATTGGTGTTGTGGTGGCAACATTTAACATTTAAAGAAAGTCATAACCAATAATTTATGAACTGATAATGTGGGATATTATCAGGAAAATCTTCCCTGAGATAGACCACAAATGTTTGTCATCATTACAGTGAAAATCATTTGATGTTATTCTTACTTGTTAAGCCAAATACTGTATTACAAGAAGTGGTTAAAACTGAACATTTCATTGACAGAACCCTGATATCCTTCACATGATCACAGCCTCTTTCCCAAAAGCTGATTTCCAAACGTCATTCAGGACAAATATAATTAGATGCGTCACTAAGAGTTTCCATATCAGCGTTTGGATCTCACTTATCAAAGTAAAGTTCACTTTGTGAACAGGATGAACTTTAAGCCTCAGCTATGATCCACCTGCAGTATGATGAGTGATAAAGACAATAAATCTTCACTTACGTCACTTACTCACCTGAAATTTTCTTCCATTCTGTTTTTTATTCATAAACATGCAATGGTGTGCAACAAATACTCATAAAAAGTACAAGTTAAATACTTCTTAGGATAAGTATATAACTCATGTGAATGACTCCTGTATGATGGACTAAATGTGAAATAAACAATCACTGCTGAGTTGTGGTGAGTAGATGCCATCTTGAATTCTGAAGTCACACTTTCTGACAATTCCCAATGTAGTTCCCGTTTGAATTTACAGCTTGTAAGTGGGAAATTCCCACTTCCCAAATCAACCGGGTCACAGCCAAAATAGCTGGCAAAAATGCAATATAATGGATATTTTACATGTCAAATTTTACCAGCTGCTTTCAAACCCTGTGCTCCTCCACCTAGTGGTGTGATGCTATCATTTTGTGAATAAAATAATCAACATACGTTATGGAAGATGTGTTTTATGGTCAGTGCTGGCTTTAAAGAAGGATATGCTTATTTTAAGACAATATTACATCTTTGAAATTTTTGTGGGTCACATTTGGTCTACGGGCCTTGAATTTGACACGTCGTAGTTGGCTTTGCACACAACCAATATCATTTTGGTCCCTAGAAACACAAACAATAGACTTGTTTTAATGGGGGTTGATTTCTCTGTTTCACTTTATTCCAATCCTGTCACCATTAAACTGACTGCCAAACTACAGCCAAAAACTGACAAAACTGTAAAAAGCAGCCCTCCAAAAAACAGCCACAGCTTGGTTTAAAACTATCCAGATAGGTTTAGAGAGGCCTAAATGACTCAGAGGCTTTATACAAGAACACAATTACAAATGTGACAAATATTTGAAGTTTTGAAAGAAAAAGCAGTACCCCATCCATCTTTGGTGGTTTTCTCTAGCCTGGTTTAAACCAGACCCTGTCCTTCACTTTGCTTCGTACAGAGGGTCTGGACTTGCTGCATTGAGAAGCGATTCTTGCAGGAGGCGTGGCCTCTGCAGAAGCGTGTGTGTGTTGTCGCTGTGAAGGAGGCTAAGCTAAGAAGCTAACAGGAAATCATGTGTGCTGTAAACAACCCTACTGAGAGGAGAGAAGTACAGAGCCGAACGAGACGACCGTAAATGAGAGCTGCTGCTTTGTCAGACAAATTTAATTTAATTTGGAAGCCTTATCAACACAGACTGGCTTCATTCACTTCCTCCACTGCCGTATGCTAAAATAACTAGCAGACACTGCGCAGAAAATCAACGTCATTCCAAACCCTGCCTTCTGTTCTCTGATTGGCCCAGGTAAAATAAACTACAAGCAGACACTGCGCAGAAAATTGACGTTCTGTTCTCTGATTGGCCCAGGTAAAATAAACTACAAGCAGACACTGCGCAGAAAATTGACATTCTGCTCTTTGATTGGCCCGGCTAAAAATCTGCCAGTGAAATCCTTTTCTATGGGAGAAATCCCAGACGGAGCAGTGAAGGGAAACTAGAATTGAGCGGAGCTGCGTAGGAAGGCAAGGGCCAGGCTAGGTATTCTCATAAAGCTTTTTTTTAAAACCCCATAGCATTTTTTGTCTTGCATCCTTTTCTATTCATTTTGCTTCCTCTCTGCTTCCTCTCTGGAAAGATCTTGAGGAATAAGAAAGATGTTTCACAATAATCATATATTTTCCTGTTTAGTTGTTTTTTCTAAATCTTGTTTTGTTTGTTTCACAGATAGATACATTACTTAACGGTACATATTTATAGCTGTTCGAAATAAGCTAATCTCATGCTGAGATTAGCTGAATCTGCAACCTGGTCACGTTGCTGTCCTTACAGGACGTGTTTGGGTGTGCTAATGACTGATAATACCTTTATTTATTGTTTTTCTTGGTGGATACTTAGTATAGAGTCTTACACACACACACACACACACACACACACACACACACACACACACACACACACACAC
>NW_013952971.1:105021-111683 GCF_001266775.1 Austrofundulus limnaeus
GTGTGTGTGTGTGTGTGTGTGTGTGTGTGTGTGTGTTAATGTTGATAATTGATTCCTTAGGAACTCAGTTATTAAAAAATTGAACCCTGAATATATTTCTCTGCTTTGTCCTGATCAACCACAGGTTCAACACAGAAATACAGGAGATGAATAACTATGCTCACAACCAAAGATGTTTTAGAATTTCTAATTGTTTTCAGACTCTGGAAGGACACTGGGGTGTTTGGAGTGTTCTGTGCAGCCCAGTCCGAGGCTGAACCTTTGTGATGTGCAGCGACAGTAGTAACCACTGCACCATCGTGTCGCCTGAACAAATAATCTGCTAAAACAAATACAACAGGATCTGGATCAGGATGTGCTTCTGTTCCTGTGTGAACAACAAATATACTGAACTGATGGTAATGCTCCTGGAACATAAAAAAACGATAAACCCAAAGATGCAGTTGTTGAGTGCGACCTCTGTTAATAACAATAATATGCCATGTATTGAGCATTTTGATGGATTTAGAGTGCTAACACACCTCTCAGTAAATGCAGATACGGGTATGTATCTGGTTAATTATTGCATTTGCAGGGGAAACTGATAAGGTTTATACACACTCATTTGGTGATAATACTGGGAATTAAGACGATAAGGGTCAACTCACATTAGTTTATCATCTTTTCAGCTGCCAAACAAAATGAAATGTGCTTTTTCAGCAATTTGATGCTTTAGATTTGTAACAATAAATCAGATTTAAAAAGATACCATCATTTTATGGTTTTATTAAAAAAACATACTCCTAAATGCAAAAAAACCCCATTTCTTTAGTTAAGTTTTCTGGCGTTACTCTGACAACTGTTCAAACAGCAAACTCATCACAGGGAAACCACAGGTGACAGCATCTTCTGTGATGTGTTAACCATTATAAACGAGGTTGCACCTTTTTTCAGCTCAAACCTGCTGACGTTACATAATGCAACACTGACAGTAATAAGCTAGCTGATAACTGCAACGTGGTTGCCAATGATGTAACAGTAAAAAAAAAAACTTCAGTGATCCTTTTCCCCGTCACAGAAGGGCTTGAGGACAAGGAGGGAGAGGAGGGAGAGACGCAGGGAGTCGGGAGCTGTTCTCACACAGGGAGGTTATTTTAAAGAACACACATCCCCTTAAAAGGTTGCAAAAGTAGCAAAACTATTACATTGTTTCTGAAAAAAGGGAAACATTACAGCTACATTTCTCTAAACGCTGTGTGAAAAAAAGGAGCCATGAAACTGAAGCTACCGAACCCCGGACTGGAGGACAGAATCCCTTCTCATGAGGACCTGGAGAGGATGGAGCGGGAGGAGGCTGGGGACAGACCCAAGTGGGACAACAAAGCCCAGTATCTGCTCACCTGTGTGGGCTTCTGTGTGGGACTGGGCAACGTCTGGAGGTTCCCGTACCTGTGTCAGAGCCATGGTGGAGGTATGCAAGGATAACTACCATATCTGATCTGATTGGGAGGTTAAAGCTCTCTTTTTTCCTTTTTTTGCTTTGTTTTGTTTATTAGCTTTTAGGATGAAGTATGAATCAATTTTTGGAAAATTTCCTTAGTAGGTTTTAACAAAGCACATGTCAGTGTAAATCAGTTAAAATCAATCACATTTCCATGAAAACTCAATAAAAAGTGAATGTTTAATTTCCAGGAGCGTTTATGATTCCATTTCTCATCCTGTTGGTTCTGGAGGGAATCCCACTGCTGCACTTAGAGTTTGCCATCGGTCAGCGGCTGAGGAAGGGCAGCTCGGGCGTATGGAGGTCGATCAACCCCTACCTGACCGGAGTCGGTGTGTATTCAGAGAACCTTCATGAACAACAGTGATTTAGTTCTGGAAGTTAACTCAATGTGCTGTAGGATGCTGTTAATTGTAAATGTAAAAACATGACGTACAGAGAGTAAAACTTAATATAGCAATAAGACATGAAAATTATTATTTTTAAGCCCCAGTACCAGAGCAGTGTTGTAAATTAAGCTGATAAGCATCACGTTTAAACCTTCCCCTTGAGAATGCCTCATTTAACATGGTGCACTAAAATGCAGAGTGGCGTAAACATTATACCTGTTGTTTTTTCCCCACACACACTGCTATAGGCATCGCCTCCTTGTTTGTGTCATTTTTGGTGGGTTTGTACTACAACACCATCATGGCATGGATCATGTGGTATCTCTTCAACTCCTTCCAAGATCCTCTGCCCTGGAGCCAGTGTCCTCTCAATGCTAACAAAACCGGTATGATGCTCTTGTTGATTAAAAACAAATGGGCTCCAAAATCATCCTATTTAACATTTAACCCTAATCTCATTCTGGTTTTCGTTTGTTCTCGTAAGGATTGGTGGAAGAGTGCGCACGTAGCTCCACCGTTGACTACTTCTGGTACAGAGAAACTCTAAATACGTCAGAAGCTATCGATGACTCTGGAGGTCTGCAGTGGTGGATGGTTATGTCGCTCGTAGCTGCCTGGACATTGCTTTACGTCTGCTGCATCCGGGGCATTGAGACAAGTGGCAAAGTATGAAAGTCCCATCACATCTGAGGGGTGCTGCGTGGTCAGGGTGTATTTGTTTGAGTGATTTATGATGATCCTTCTTTTCTCAGGCTGTGTACATCACCTCCACTCTGCCGTATGTCGTCCTCACTATCTTCCTCATCAGGGGACTGACTCTCAAAGGCTCCACGGAAGGAATCAAGTTCCTCTTCACTCCAGATGTAAGCATTTCTGTTGATTACAGAAAGGTCCCAGTACAATGTGTCACAAGGTTTTCTGGTCTTATTTTGAAAATCTCCTTCTTAGTTTCCTTGATATAAAATTCATGTTGCATACTGTAGTTTTGCTCACACATTGTATGATGTAGCTGTTCTAGAAGTACTGTCTAGTTGCGCTAATGTTAGCCTATTGTAAGAACAGAAGAAGTTTCCCACAATACTGCTGTCTTTAAGTATTCTAGGTGCCATAACTACACATGTCAAGTTTTTAGATTGTTCATAAATTACATGGGTTTTGGAAATCTTACAAAATTTTCAAGGAAATGCTAAGCTCCCCACCTCCACATCTTCCGTCTGTGCTCCTCTGCTACTGCAAACGCCGTTATTTCTGTTCCCCTCCCTCTCCCCCTGGCCGAGAGTGCTCTCCGACCCCCAAAATCCTTCCTCCCTTGTTGTAATGTGCAAGTACTACAGTTTTTTTGTGAGAATTACATATTTCTGAGGGTGTTGAGTCATATACTGTTCATGTTTGAAGGCCCATTGCTGCAGCATTCCATCTGAAAGACTTTTAAACACTTTTCCCCCTGAAAATCAAGACGATGTAGAAACATTCAAGTTAAGATCGCTCACTTGTAGTAATTTGCTTCTAATGATATTCGAATTAACATTGAGTGACCTAAGCTATGATTCAAAAGTTGCAAGAGGCCAATTTTTAGTTCAAAGTTCAATCAACACCAAATCAAACTGAGAAATCTGGCGACTAGTTTGACATTTTGGAGACATTCTTGTGAATACTTAATGCCAGCTAGTAGCCAAAAATTGCAGACCATTAAGATACTGGTTTTAATTTATTAAGGCTGTTGACATGATTTTTTTTTCAGCTCAATTTATAGATAACGCCCTAACATTTGTCATGCATTTGTCGTTAGGCTAAGGTAACATAACAGTTTACTATAGTAGACTTCCAACAGATATTCTGATATGTATTTTATTTTCGTTGAGCTGAAAAATACATCACCTGAGTTCACCTGGTTTTGGAAAGCCCATCATGTGTTAAAATGCTGGGCAACCAATACTGTCAAGCTGCAATCCGATTGGTCTATGTTTTGAGTCAACTGTTATGCATGATAGGCTAATATGTGTGCAACAGATTAGAGTCATAGACTCAGATAAAAGTGCTAATAATAGTCTAATGTAGCAGCTATCACCAATGGTCTCTTATCACCGAGGATTTCTGAAAAAGCAACTTCGGGGAGCAACTCCATTGAACTAAAATGAATGAACTGGAAATTCTGGCCTTAAATTTCTAATAAAAAGCATCTTAGTGATAACTTCAATCTCTACGAAATGGCTAAAGCTAAAGCAGATTTGGATGACAGATAAAAATAATACCTTGGAGAAGACCCAACAAGCAAACAAAGTGTGCTTAAATGCAGGTGACCGAGCAGACATTATACTAATATGTTTTATTGATTGTAAACACAGAATAATTTGTTTTGGAGATGCAAACGTCCCCTTAGCTCATGATTCCACTATGACTTTAAAAGAAATCTTAACCTTATCTGTCAGAAGGACCCAAGTGTGTTTTCAGAAATGCCAAGTCCTTACCTTTACGCTTTCCGTAATCTGAACATGAAATGTGGACGCATGATATAACAGCCATGTGAGAACAAAGATAAAACATTTATTAAGGTGTCTGCCATAAACCTTTGTCACAAAACTGATAAAATCTGATAGTGAGGGTTAAAGCCCAGCTTGCCAAAAAGGTTTATGTTGATACATCAACAATAAACCATATAAATCTGGATACCATTTTTGCTTATAAATGAACATATCTTGTGTTAGTCTTCAGATCTGTTTGTGTCTGTTGTATTTTGTGGATCTTGGAAAGTAGAATCTAAGATAAAACACAGGGACTGTCCTGGTGTACCCTTTAGTTAATAATTAACCATGACAACATTTACTGTCACATTTACCAAACAAAACAATTTGTTTTCCAAATAATTTATTCATTTTTTTCCAGGTAGATGAATTAATGAATCCATCAACCTGGTTGGATGCGGGGGCTCAGGTTTTCTACTCCTTCTCCTTGGCGTTTGGGGGTCTCATCTCTTTTTCCAGTTACAACTCTGTTCAGTAAGTAAACTCCTTAGCTACACGATTATAGAGGGTTTCTGTGCAGTTGCACCACCTAAATATCTTTTTAAACTCTTCTCACAGCAACAACTGTGAACAGGATGCTGTTATCATCTCCATCATCAATGGCTGCACCTCTGTCTACTCTGCAACAGTCATCTATTCGATTATTGGCTTCAGAGCTACGCAGAACTTTGACGACTGCATGGGAGAGTGAGTTTTACACAATGAGGTATTTATAGAGGCATCACGCACGCTTCAGAAGATGGACCACTATGCTACGATCACGATGCCATATTGGAAGAGGCGTGTTGTCAATGCAAACAATTTATCATAGCTGGATTTCTGTGTAGAATTCCATATACAGTAGATATTAGTTTTTTCACTGGTTGGCTTCTGCCAATTAGAAACATCGTTCATTTAAGACATACCTTGATAAGATAATACGTATGTACTGACACATTTCCGTCAAATGGAAATTATGGCTAACATACATTTAACATGTCATGTTACCACGTTCAGCTTTAACATCTAGTACGTTGAGTTGTCTTCACCCTGAACAAGATGCCCACTCTCTCCAACCATTAAAAGTCACCTGATAGCGCCTCTAGTTAACATACCTCATTAGTTTTAGATTTCCAAACAAAACGTTTGATTCACTTTGCAGAACCAATTTTAGGCTGATGTCTTTTGTTTGTTTGTTTGCTTGTTTGTTTTTTACAGTAATATCTTGAAGTTAATGAATGCTTTTAACTACCCTGAAAACAACATCACCCAAAGTAACTACGACCAAGTTCTCAGCCATCTGAACCAAACAAGCCCAGATATTATCCAAGGACTGAATTTACGGACCTGTGACATGCAGTTTTTCTTGAGTCAGGTTGGTAAATGTATTTACACAACCAACTGCCTGTCATAGAGTCATGATGTGACGTGTGATCTGTTCTTCTTCAGGGTGTTGAGGGAACAGGCTTGGCCTTCATCGTGTTCACGGAAGCCATCATCAAGATGCCAGTTTCTCCTCTCTGGGCCGTCCTCTTCTTCATCATGCTCTTCTGTCTCGGCCTCTCAACCATGTTTGGGAATATTGAGGGAGTTGTGGTTCCTTTGCAGGATCTTGGAGTGCTGCCCAGGAAATGGCCCAAAGAAGTCTTTACTGGTACTTTTCTTTTTGATGCATTCAGGTATTTACATCCGAATTTCTGTCCCAACAAAGAGATTAACCAATGGTTTGTTTTGTGTTTCCAGGTCTCACGTGCTTAATTTCTCTTGCTCTTGGACTCATATTTGCGTTACGCTCTGGAAACTACTGGCTAGCTCTTTTTGACAACTTTGCAGGCTCTATCCCCCTTCTTGTCATTGGATTCTGTGAAATGATATCAGTTATATACATCTATGGTGTAGACAGGTGAGTCACTCAGAGGCTTACAGATTTAGTTTTAGGAATGGTATTTTGTACAACTAATCAAAAACAAAGCAGCCATTAACATTTATTTTCTTTTAAAAGGCAGCAAATGCAACTCGAACCACCTTTATAATGTATGTGGTCTGAGTCATTTGATTTTAGTCTCTGTTTACTTTACTTATATTTGACAAACACATGTTTATGCTTGTATTAAAGGGATCCCCGATTAGTTGTAGCATTAGACTTTATGTGATAAACATATACTTTAAAACTGTAAAATAAAGACTGTAAATAAAAAATGTTCAGTTTTTATAATTTTTAAACTAAAAGTTTAAAAATATATTACATGGACGGGACCATTTTATTTACATGCAAAGCATTCTGGGTAAATG
>NW_013952971.1:112107-117219 GCF_001266775.1 Austrofundulus limnaeus
TTTTACAGTCTTTATTTTACAGTTAAAATAAATGTTTATCAAATAAAGTCTAATGTTACAACTAATCATGGATCCCTCTAAAAACTCTGTCCACTTCCTTCCAAAGAAATTGTTTGACAACAAAATATATATTTTTGTTGAAGCTTAAGTCCCCTAAAAAGTGTAACACGTTTTTTTTAAGTCTATTTACAGTTTCCTATCAGTTATTAACTATTTCAGCAGGCATTCAAAGTTTAATGGTGACAAGACAAAAAAAAAAAGACTAGACAGCCTTAAAAAAAGAAAAACTGTAAAACACAGCACAATTGTTGTTTTGGTTTCTAGGAAACAAAGTGATCATAAACGTGTCATCGGCTTTGAAATTCTTTGTTATTTTAAGTCCAATTGTAAACACCAAAAAAGTTTTTAGAAGTTTTTGTCTTTTTTTTTTAACCACAAATTCAGTTTTGCAAACTCAGCAGAAAACATACAGTGTAGTGTAGATTGGACTTCAGTGGTTCATACAGTTCAATATGTAGTTAAGTACAGATACATTTCTTAACCCCTTGAATCCTTTGTAAAATAAGCAGCGGAGGTAGCTCATTGAAGGTTTAATGCTCATAAACTGTAGACCATTTTAGATGTTTATAAAGTAAAAAAATACAGATTTATTTTCATCCAAAGGATGTTAATTATCCACCTAAATTCAAAAATTAATACATTTTAGATCTCGACCTTTTCATGGTACATGATTTATTTTATTTGGGATTAAATGTGACTAAAGATGCACATTTAAACCAGCCTGAAATCTAAATGTTGTCATAAATGTAGAAACAAGTTCCAGTAAGTCCTGGTTTCTGATATTCAGTGAAGTAAATCTTCAAACAAAGCAGAAAATCACTGATTATCACATCCTGGCCTTGAAGTAGAGATAACATGTTTGAGTCACAAGAGAGATAAAGAAGTACAGAACGTGGCTTGTTGTGCAGAGAGGCAGAGTTCAACAATGTGGAGTTGGTTTTGTTGTTTCATAATTTAAATACCATTAATGAAGGCAATACAGTTTGTTTAATAATTGTAACTAGCAGCTAATCATTATGAAAAATGTTCAGAATATCCTATTATGATATGTGTATTTATTGTGCTCACACAGTTGAGTTTGTCAACATCATTCAGTTTAAGGACACATTAACACATTGCTAAATGTACTGTAACTAAACGACAGGGTCATTTCTTCCACACTCGGCTCATTACGTCTCCTTCTTGCTCTGGAACAGGTTTAACAAGGACATTGAGTTTATGATTGGCCACAAACCCAACATCTTCTGGCAGGCGACATGGAGAGTGATCAGCCCGCTCATCATGATCTTCATCTTAATTTTCTACTTTGTAACACAAGTCACGAAGAACTTCACCTATCTGGTCTGGGACCAGGAGTCGGTAAGAGTTTCATTACCCTGAAATATTTAGGATTTTTGGTTCTGAAGAGATGTTTACTCCCAATTCCTTTTTCATTCAACGATGGTTAAAACTAAATTTGAGTCATAGCTGTGTTGATGTCAATTACGAGTGTGTTTTTCTCTTCTTACAGGAAATGTTTCCCACACTGGATGAGCGCTCGTACCCCCCCTGGATCTACGTTATTATCTTCATCCTGGCTGGAATTCCCAGTTTAACTATCCCCCTGTTTGCCCTCTTCAAGTTCCTAAAAAACACATGTTGCAAGAAAGACAAGTTCAGGAAGAATTCAGTGGACACGATCTCGGCCAAAATACAAATGAACGAAAAAATAAAGTACTAAACAGACTTAGTAAGATTATGCAATGCGACTGGACTTATTATAATTTAAGCTTTTTTGTTTGCTGTGCAATGATAAAAAAAAAGAACTCCAGTAGCCAATGGTTTTTTACCTTTGAAAGGCAGAAGTCAGTTTGGGGTGTTTTATGTGAACATTTCTGAAAGACAGAACAATCAAACACCTATGGTATCGTGACAACAATTTATCTGTTATAGTTCGCTCCTTTAATGGCCTCAGTTTGGACAAATATAATTTTGACTGGACTGACAAGCTAGAGCGAGAGTTAACAACATATAAAGTGGATTATGGCTGTCATATAACTACAGTCTAAAAGATTTCATGGCATTTGTGCAAACTCTCACAAATTTATAGACAACCACCTGTTTTGACTTACATGGCCATTTATGTAGGTTTCTATGGGTATTTGTTGGCACGAATAGTAAAAGCAGCAGCTAGTTGGAGCACCTCTGGTGCAGCCGAGGCTGGAATATTACCATTTTTGTGCTAGAATAACCAAACAGACAGCAGTGTAAAGATGAAATAATAAAGTTTTTGACAGTGTTAGACAGTATAAGTATTCTTTTATTTATCTGACATTAAACTATTACAACACTGCCTGCTAATGTGAAATATAGAGTTGAAAAAACAGACAAAATAAAATAAAATAAAAAAAATAAAATTCATATGAAGAAGAGCAAGCCCAATTAAGATGTGCTTGTTTTTATCATTCTTTTTGAGTAAATTATGAACTAATCACACCATTGTGCTTTATTTTATTAGTTTTATTATAACCTGAATAACAGACTTTCTCAGTTTATGCAACTTTAGTTTGCAGCTCATGTGGTTCAGAGAAAATGGTCTATATACTTTATATTATTATACAAATTAATAGATGTGTATTTTTTTTACCCATGTGTTTGTGAGACTCGTTTCCTATAGAAAGTCACATAGTGACCTTAGCAAAGTGACGTTATCACAATAAAAACAAATATTTTGTGCTGCTGTCTTTTTTATGAGATCCTGTTTCAACACATTTTACACTTCAGTGCAGTGACACTAAAATATTTTCAAGAGGTCAATTACCTCCCAGACTCACCAATAACCTTCTCTTTACACATTTAAAAATGATGAAGGACTCTTTGCTCATCTCATATTGACCGTTTTGTAGTTAGTGCATGGATAAAATCAGACACAAATACATTTAGAGCTGCTTCCAGTCTTCAAGGTCAACATTCAGCTAGCATTCCGGTCCTTTAAGCCCGATTTATTGTTGTATTTTATATACAAACATGTTTATAAATGAGTTTTACTGGTATTTTATGTTGTGATATTGAAATATCTTCAATGCACAAAATTGCCATGTGACATAATGACAATAGAGCTGAAACAGGTAGACATGAACTTTGTTTAGACCAAGTATATTTCAGCAAACTGGAAGTAGGCACCACAATGCATTGCAAAATACGGTCTTCAAGCATAAACATAGCTATCAAAAAGGTCAGTTACATTACTGGAGTTCAGAGGACAATGGTGCACTCCATTTATACATACTAACTGAATCATCCCAAAAGTTGGAGAGTCAATGGTTGCTGACCAACCCTGATCTGAAAATCCAATGTGGCTTCTTTTCTCATAAACAGTGTTGATAAATGCAGCAATAAACATTATTTTTTTCCACATCTGTCTGCTTGCATATCTCCAAATCTGGCGCACACATATCACTGCACTACATCTATTAAGGAACATGTTGCTTCAGTGTTTGACTTATTAACATATTGTAATAAATAAACACAGGACCTAAAGCGAAAGTTGAAAGCCAAACTGTTTGAGCGCCCCCTGTAGGCTGACTGCAGTAAAGCATAAGAGCAAAAAGTATGGCATGATTGACCTCTACAGATTTATGTAGTTCCTACTTTGCTGCTGTATGTTCAAATATTATTTTTTCTAATACCTTCATTTATAATTAGTTTACAATAATGACATGGTTGTGTGGGTTAGGGTGGGATTTTTAACCCCCCACCACAGTACACACACTCCGGCACAAAAAATACAACATAGCAGTGTCAGTAAATCAATATTATATGTAGCTTCAATGTGAAACAATAAAAAGTATGCAGAGATGTTTTGTTTAAATGCATAAAATGTAACAGGCTATTGTTACTACTGCAGATGCATGATTCTTGAAATAATCTTAAACTACTACTACTTTATCTATAAAGTGCTTTAAAACAACCACAGCTGCAACAACATACTGAACATATACAACCAAATGGCTGACTTTGAGGTAAAGAGCGTTCCAGTAATCAGGACAAAATGTCAGTGATTTTTCTGAAAGAAACTGTTTTACATTTGCCAACTGCCTGAGATGGTATAAAATTGGCCGATCCAACCTGGAAAACTGATCTAAAATCACTGTATTTAAAACACAAATTAAAACCCACCTGCTTTAGATGCAGCCTGCATGTAAAGCAGGTGGGTTGTAATTTGTGTCCTGCATGATGCAGGACCAGGGGTCCCAGATCAACAGGGGAAGGTTCACAGCCATTTGGACCAAACAATATCATTTTTGTTTTTATTAAAATGTAAAAACTTTAAGGACAGCCAGTCTTTTGCATCTTCAAGACACAACGGAAGTGGCCTAATTGAGAAGTCATATTTCTTTATCAGTTGCATAAGCACTTTTCTGGACTGAGATGGCAGGTGTCTCTCTAGGTACAGTATTTGTTAGAGTCAGTTCTCCAGTGTGGGTGGGCACTGCCCTGAGTGCTCCGATGACCACGGGCACTAGTTGTCTTCCCCTATCAGGCTTCTTCTGGCTCTTTCACCAGAGCCCTTGGCATTTCTCCAGTTACTCGTGTTCCTTTTTCCTGATGTTTCCATCATTGGGGATGGCCACATCAATCACAGCAGCTGTCCTCTGCTGCTTATCGATGATCACAATGTCCGGTTGCTTGGCCATTACCATCTTGTCTGTCTGAATCTGGAAGTCTCACAGGATCTTTGTTTGGTCATTCTCCACCACCTTGGGAGGTGATTCCTACTTCGACCTACCAGTTTGTACTCCACACAGACGTTTCTGTACACTATACCAGCCATTTGTTTTTGGTGTTCCATGTAGTCCTTTCCTGGTAGTATCTTACACTGCCATGAGATGCTGGATTGTTTCTGGTGTTTCTTGGACCAGCCAGTACTTGGGATCTTGTCTGGTATGGTAGATCTGGGCCACAATCGGTCTTGTGCTTAAGGCTTGCTCCTGTGCTTCCACAGTCATTTGTTGGTGATACATTCTATTCAGAGATTTTTTCCTCTCATGGTAAATACACAGTATATATATA
>NW_013952971.1:120399-123865 GCF_001266775.1 Austrofundulus limnaeus
TATATATATATAACATCACATGCGTCAGCATAGCAATGAAACATTCCTGAGTAATGAACCCAAAGGAAGATGGTAAAGGGATAAAAGCAGGGGACCTAAGGTAGAATCCTGTGGAACCCCAAGACAGAGGAGCAGTGGATAATTCAGAACCAGCTATATTATTGGTTTTGTCTGGCTAAACCAGCTTGGTGCGGTACCACAGATATTTACTTGGTGCTGTAGATGTGAGATTAAAATAATGGCAAGGACCACATTTTCAATGGAATCATTTGCCACAAGAAGGTTGTTAAAAACTCTCACTAAAGCAGATTTGTGCCAAGTTTCAAATATAGACTAAAAACCTACAGGACATTATGTTCAACCAGGAAAAAAAACGTTGATCTTGGAATACATTATGTTTTTTTTAAATTGTAGAAATAAAAGGTAAAATTTTGCAAAAAGACACAGTAAAATGGTTGTCATGCTTTTCAAAACATTATATAGCACACCAATATTTAAAAATTCTTTTTAAATATAGTTTAAACGTGTTGATAATTAAAAAAATTAAAAAGGAAACTACAGCACAGACACAATCTTGAGTAAATACAGATAGTTGCTCTGGTAATCGGCTAAATGGACCAAAGTACTATAAGATCATAAACTGATTGGCGCAGACTTATCATGTGAGCATTCAACATCTATGCACAATGTTAGACAATAGCTGACACAGCAATTTCTACATTCGCGTGTTGTCACCATGAGACTGGTGCTTCCTAACCCAGGACTAGAGCTCCGGATCCCCGATTATGAAGAACTGGAGAAAAGGGAAAAAGAGGAGGCAGGAGAGAGGCCTCAATGGGACAACAAAGCTCAGTACATTTTAACCTGCGTGGGCTTCTGCATTGGTTTGGGTAACGTGTGGCGATTCCCTTACTTGTGTCAAAGTCATGGAGGAGGTAAGCTGAGAAAGACACATGGCATGCAGAATGAATGAAAATACATAGTTAATACAAATATGTAATCCCAATTATGCAATCTTGCAGACATTTAAAGCAGTATTAATTTGCTTTATTCTCTGAAAGGTTTCAAAATGTCAGAAGTATTACCAAATACATTAACTGTTTTTACCTTAAGAAAATGAGTTCTTGCCCACAGCTGAACAAGAAGTTAAATACATCACTCATTTATGGCTTCAAGAAAAAGTTCATAAATGTACCACTGAGTTATATTAATGATTTTCAAGAGTACCAGTTTTATCGAAGTAATCACTAACTTTCACCTGAGTTTTTGACACTCAGAGTCAGAGTTCAGCTCGTTTTCTCTTGGTTCAAAGAAAATTTGCATTTCTTTGTTAAGAGTTTGGAGCAGTGGTTTTCAAACGTTTTAGCTTCTGACCCACAAAATACCAGCTGAAGAAACTTAAGGCACCAGATATTAATGGTTTACATATGCAAACTAAGCTAAAAACTCCATTAAACAAGTTCAAAATACAAACAAACCTAATAATCACAATACTAGTTCATTTACTATTGTTTTTTTTTTTTCAAAACTGTGGTGAAAATAGTTTAACAATTTATCTGCATTTAAACTGATGTCTAGAAATCATTTGGGGACCCTCACTTGATGTGTCCTGACCCACAAAGTAATCAGGACCCCTACTTTGAGAACCACTTGTGTAGAGTATTGCACAATGAGCTTTGTTTTTTAACTATAATCTATTGTATTGTGACTTTGTAACCAACGAGTTGAACACCCAATTGATTGAAGCTTTATAAATAGGCTGTGTTTTCAATGTGATGCTTGTTGATGTGTAAAACCTCTCAATGGGAACTTTTATGGCTATCTATATTTATAATAACTTTATAATACTGTTCCACAAAATGATCTTTATCGCTGGTTATGTAATTAACGGTATCAGACATGTTCTTTCTTTACCCTGTTACTCCATTGTTGCAGCAAATGTTTAACAAAGATTATTACATTATTATTGGACATCTGATTCAGGTGTCAAAGAAGAAGGACAGTGGCTCTCCAGGACCACTGCTGGGTTAGAGCAATCTAGTGCCCTTCAAAAGTATATTTCCATAAAACAACATAAACTTAAAACTTTCCAAGCAATTCAAGAGAATTACAGTGTGGCTAATTCTTTTTTACCCAGCCACTTTACCCTGAGACACTTGTTTTAAGCTGTTTTTATTATCTGTGCCAGGACTTGTTCTGTCTCTCACCAACAGTTTCTTCTTATGGTTTCTAATATTTACTCAAATAAAAGCCTTGCGTAATGGCTCAATTGCCTTTGAAGCAGAAAAAAAAAAAAACAAGTAATTGGAGATTTGGAGCTAAATTCAATTCAGTTTGATTCAAATTCAAAAATACTTTATTGATCCCAGAGGGAAATTAGGTAACACATTCTCTTTGCAACAGGGATGTTGCTCTGCGCAAAAGAGATGTGGTGCAAAAATATGTTTTCTAAAACTGCTAGTGTTTTGAGTTGGAATTGTTTTAGATCGTGAAAATTCACCATTGAGTGGGTCACATCCTGCTTAGCTTTTAGAGTGACACTTCAGTGAGAATTTATACTCCACAGGTGCCTTTTTGATTCCCTACCTGATCTTACTGGTGCTGGAAGGAATGCCTCTGCTGCTGCTGGAGTTTGCCATCGGCCAACGTCTGAGAAAAGGCAGCGTGGGGGTCTGGAGGTCCATCAGCCCCTATCTGACTGGCATAGGTGAACAAAGCGGCCATGTTAGGTTCTTGTTCTTTGCCTGCGTGAGCTCACATTTTTTACAATGCTGTCACTAAGGTGTGGCCTCCATGCTGGTATCATTTTTGGTTGGACTGTACTACAACACGTTGATAGCCTGGATTTTGTGGTATCTGCTCAACTCCTTTCAAGACCCCTTGCCATGGACTCAATGTCCTCTTAATGAAAATAAGACAGGTATTTCTTCAGATTTTCGACCTCCAAGATGCTACCAGAGCACCCAAATAAATTTTTGAATATGTGTCTTTTTTTCCTCATTTAGTGTTTGTACCAGAGTGTCAACAGAGCTCCACTGTGGATTATTTCTTCTACAGAGTGACTCTGAATAGCTCTACGACTATAGAACAGTTAGGAGGGATCCACTGGCCGATAGTGCTCTGTCTACTTGCAGCTTGGTCAATTGTTGCTATTTGCTGCATTAGAGGTATCAGCACTTCTGGCAAGGTTTGTTCAGCTTTTCTAGTTTTTATCTTTGAGTTACTTAAACAAGATCTATGGGAGACATCAAAATTCTACTTTTAATAGGTAATAGTGTCCCAGAAGAATCAGGTTGAAGTTTCACATCGAAAGTGCTAAAATGGATGTTTTTGTATGTAATGTAAATGATTTATAGAGACGACTTGAAGATAAGGACTATTTTCTTGGAATGCCATGTAGTGTAACCTGTGTAAGAAAGAAAAAGATTAACTATTTCAATCCAACGAAATGGGGGAACAGCAGGGA
>NW_013952971.1:125102-137569 GCF_001266775.1 Austrofundulus limnaeus
TTGATACAGCACTCTGGGAACAGCCTATTGGTTCAGAAATGTCTTTCTGTGTCTTACCCTCTTGCTTGAAGGTGTTAATGATGGCCTTCTGGACAGCAGTCAGGTCAGCAGTCTGACCCATGATTGTGGTTTTGAGTAATGAACCAGGCTGGGAGTTTTTAAAAGATTCAGGAATCTTTCTCAGGTGTTTAGAGTTAATTTGTTGATTCAGATAATTCGATTAGTAAGTCGTTTAGAGAACATTTTCATGATATGCTAATTTTTTGAGACAGGGGTTTTTGGTTTTTCTTTACTTTBTTGCCAAAATCATCAATATTAAAACAATAAAAGGCTTGAACTACTTCAGTTGGTGTGCAATGAATCTAAAATATRTGAAAGTTTAATGTTTATCAGTACATTACAGAAAATAATAAACTTTTTCACAATATGCTTATTTTTTGAGAAGGACCTGTATTTTACCATTTTGTTGTTTTGACCTCAGGCGGTTTACGTCACAGCCATCCTGCCCTACGTAGTGCTGGCCATCTTTCTGATCAGAGGACTGACTCTGAAAGGTGCCCTGAGTGGAATACAATTTCTCTTCACGCCAGATGTGTGTTTCTAATTGTTTTATCACAAATATCAATTGACGCCATTACACAAATTCACCTCACTTCATTCTCACTGTCTCCTTCCTTACAGGTGAACGAGTTGACTGAACCAACAACGTGGCTGGACGCTGGTGCTCAGGTCTTTTATGCTTTTGGTTTGGCGTGGGGAGGCCTGATCTCGTTCTCGAGCTACAACCCTGTTCAGTAAGTGACTGCTATTTGTAAAATATTCCCAGAAAAGAAAAGTCTGTCTGCTTTCTAGACATAAAGAAATGTTGCTCTTTCCAGCAACAACTGTGTTAAAGATGCTGTGATCCTGTCTGCTGTGACGGGCCTCACCTCAGTTTATGCCGCCACAGTGACCTACACCATCATCGGCTTCAGAGCCACCGAGAAATATGATGCCTGCATCAGTGAGTGAGTGCAGTTTATTTTAAACACACTCTAAAAATGAAATGTTGGATTTACTTAACCATGTTATGTTACCTGGTTCCACTTTGAGTTGAGTAAATTCAAAGCAACATGCTCATGTTCTTTGGCTAAAAAACTGGTATATTGCTTTGAATTTACTCAACTCAGTTAAGTGGAACCAGGTAACAACATGGTTAAGTAAATCCAACATTTCATTTTTACAGTGCATTTGCAAATATTTACACTGTGTATTGCAGCTTTCTGAATTATTCAGACTTTATCTTTATTCAAAGATAAAGACATCATGATGTTTAGTCACTGTTTCATTCTAACAAGAATTAAATAATCAACAAACACTTAAGTTTAACCAAGATTGGATAATCTAACAAATTTGAGGCCCTGTGTAAGACAAGATATTGTGATTACAAGCATCTTTCCTAACCAGCTCCACTAACATGACAACACTTCTACAATAGAAAGTTAGAAAGTTAAAAATTGGGTGAAAATCCAGAGGAAAAGTTAAACAACAAAATAACTAAATTTCTATTCTGGGTGAAAAAAAGGTTTTAAGACAGAGTGAGATTCATTGAAGTACCTGTTCAGCCAAATCATCCTGTTTAAACCAAAACCCAGCTTCTAAAATCTGGATTAGAAAAGATAAACATAAAATTCCTCAAATAATGAGAACTGTGTTGGGTTGGACTATAAACACACAAAAAAACAAACTTATCCTTTGATTGAATTGAAGTGGTCCAGTCATATTAATTTTATGAACTGTTTTATCTCCAGAAACATCCTCAAATTAATGAATACATTTGATCTTCCTGAGGGCAACATCACCTCCAGCAACTACGATGAGGCCTTTAATTATCTGAACATGTCTTATCCCAACACTGTCCTCAGACTGGACATGCCAATCTGCGACTTGGACAAACTTCTCAGCGAGGTGATTTTTCATGAAGGTATATCAGAACCATCTTTGTTCCTCATCTCATATGTATTCTGCTGGTTTGTTCAGGGAGTGGAGGGAACAGGTTTGGCTTTCATTGTCTTTACTGAGGCCATCACCAAGATGCCCGGCTCCCCGATCTGGTCTGTCCTTCTTTTCGTCATGCTTCTCTGCCTGGGACTCTCAAGTCTGTTTGGCAACATAGAGGGAGTGGTGGTCCCACTGAAGGACTTAAAAATATTCCCTAAAAGGTGGCCCCATGAAGTCCTGACTGGTATCCTTACTGATCATCAAACACATTGAGCTTTTTGTTTCTTGGTTGGGTTTTAACAAAAACTCACCTGTTTCTTTCAGGACTAACTTGTCTGGTTTCCTTCTTTGCCTGCCTGCTCTTTGCGCAGCAATCAGGGCTTTATTGGGTGTCTTTCTTTGACACCTTTGCTGGATCGGTTCCTCTACTGGCTATTGGTCTTTTTGAGATGATAGCTGTTGTTTACATCTACGGCATTGACAGGTTAGTTCCTGAATGAATGTTTCCAATCAACATGTCCAGGTAGAAAAAATAGGTTGAGTAGGTCCTCTGGACGAGTTCCTCATTGTTGAAACTTTTAATCTCTTCTCCAAGAGATGTCTTCAGTTTAAGGAGTTACAGAAAAATGCAGCCTTATAAACAGTACTTCCACATGGTGTTTACTGGTGACACCCAAAAATGTTCACATGCAAATGGGGACCATCAGCCTAACAACCGTCGCTAGTGCCCTGATGTCCACTCGGTGTTCACAGAGGGCTGACACATTCTCACAATAACTGCTTTGTCAGAAAGGGACAACTGGACATGGATGACCCAACACAAAAGAGCAACACCATCAGGCCAAGACTCTGCAGTCTACACACATCTACAGGCCAGTGGTCACTCTTTCAGAGATGAACATGTTTTCATCCTTGATAAGGAAGAACCTTGGTTTAAAAGAGAAGTAAAGGAAACCATTTTGGTGAAAAGAAACTCCTTGGCTTTAGAAAAGGGGGTAGACCTCCATGCCTAACTGTCCCCTTCTTGCAAAGCCGTTATTGTGAGAATGACTCAGCCCTCTGTGAACAAAAGGCAATAATCAGGGCACAAGTGATCATTAGTTAGGCTGATGGTCCTCGTTTGCATGTGAACAATCAGTTCCGAGGGTTATCATTAAACCTGTTTGTCCACCATATGGAGGCACTGCTTATAAGTCTGAGTTCACCTGCAACTCCTCCGACTGAAAAAGTCTTTTGGAGAAGAGACAAAATGTTTCAACAAAGGAAGTACCCATCCAGAGGACCTGTTAAACTGTTTTTTTAGATATCTAATCAAGACATTTTCTTTGAGTTCCTATAGTATTAACTGTAATTGCCTCATGCTCTCTTGTGTGGCAGGTTTAACAAGGACATAGAGTTCATGACTGGAAAAAAGCCATCCATCTTTTGGCAGGTTACCTGGAGAGTCGTCAGTCCTCTCGTTGTTTTGATTATCTTAGTTTTTTACCTGGTGACTCAAGTTCAGAAAAAACTCACCTATTTAGTCTGGGACCCTGACTCTGTAAGTTCACAAATCAAGCTGCATTACTTTCTGTCTAACTCTAAGCTAAATTGCACATACATTTTTGTTGTAATCATCAGCATTGCATTTTCACTAATCACAGTTTTGTTCTTACAGGTGGAGTTTCCAGCTCTGGCTTCTGTAGAATACCCTGCATGGATCATTTCAATTATCATTGTTATAGCTGGAATTCCTAGTATGATTGCACCTTTTTATGCATTAGGAAGGCTGTCCTATGCTTCCTGCAGAAAATTATGTTCTAGATAAAGGGTTTCAAATGTATTGATCAGTTTTAAATGTGGAATATTTTCTTGCACGGTTCAGTGCCATGTGAATGAAATGTGTTCAAAATCAATCTGTTTAGTCTAAGTGTAAATGGTTAGTATTTACAGTTCAGTGTTGCCAGATATACAATAACGTTTTTTAAGGTCTACATCAGAGGGGTCAAACTCACTTACACAAAGGAGCCAAAATTCAAAATTGGTCCAAGCCAAGTGCCAATTTCTGTCAATATTTGTTGAAAACACTTTTTATAACAAATTATTTTTATAGAAAATGCAAATAACCTTTTACAAACCATGTTGTATAGCATTTAGAACATACATGATCTAATAAATAAGGATTAACTTTAGAAAGACTCATTCACATTAATTTCTTGGTTTTTTTTTTTTTCATTTACAATATCTTGGAGTCACATTTGATCACAATCCAGCAAATCAGATAAAAAACAACTAAAAATCAAATTATTTGACTTTAAAATAAGGAAAGAACACAAGAGTCAAGTCTCTGTGATTCTTTCCACACCAAAATCAAAGATTCTTGATTTGAAAGTTGGCCAGCGGTAATGAGAAGAATGCACTTAATCCAATGACTAAAAGAGAAACCATGGAACTATTTCACGTTTAAAGCGTTACCTTTGGGGCCAGATAAAATGATAACAAGGGCAAGATTTAGTTCGCAGGCCTTCAGTTTAACAAGTGATCTACACGACATACAGCAAAAAGTTTTAAAAGCCTAATTATATGATGGCACATCGGAAGAAACAAACTGATTTTTTTCCATTTTCGTGACCAACTACAGTAAATACTTAAAAAAAATCATCAGTCACACCGTTCCTTGTCCTCACCCTTGGCGTCTGAGAAAGTGCACTCTTACTTTGCATATAGGACAGCTCGGATCAAAAACACCATCATTTTAAAGTAGCACAATGATATTTTGTCATTTCCTGTCTAACATCCCTGCTGCAGATCGAAATGTTTTAATATCCATCAATAAAGAAATCAAGCATTTCCCCTTTTTCTGCCTTTATTTTATTCCCATGCTCTTGTCATTGCACAGTGGGAGGTTATTTAACAAAAATTGAAGATACTGAATCTGCAGGCAGGAGGTCTTTAAGCTGGTGTCGGAAACAGCAACAGATGGTTTGAGCATTCCAGGCTGGGGGAGGGATGGGGCTTTATGGGCTCCAGCAATGTTTGTATACAGGTGATCTAATGGTTTGCTTTTTATCAAATCTAGGGAGATTTTTGAAGCTTGAAATCACCAGCTACAATGAAAAAGTCATCTGGTTGCTTGTTTTGTTGTCTGCTGATGGCATCGTGGAGCCTGCTCACAGCTGCATTAGCGCTGGCTCATGAGTGGATGTAAACACTTGCCACAAACACAGCAGGGATCTCTCTGGGTGGACATTAAGGTCTACTTATAGCAGTAAAGACTCTAGGTCTGGACTGCTGTGACTCACTATGGCAGCTGTGTTTGTGCACCAACAGAGTCTGATCTACTCGGAATATTGTGCAACTTGTCAGCTCCGTGGCTTGGTCCAGGATGGTTTTATGAAGCTAGGTCTCTGTTATTACCACAGAGTTAAATATAAAGTGAGCCCCGCATATCCTGTCCACTGTTAGCATCTGTGACAACATGGAGGAGCAAAGATGGCGTCCAAGGTGACGGCTCACAGCATAAGCAACTATTTCATCAACACCAAGCCCAACTGGATCTCTGTCACAAATTTGGTCTAATCTTTTTACAACAAGTTAACATAAATGTTAATTATAATAATTTCATTCAGCCATCATGTAAAACAGCTAGATAGAAGAAAAATATATAAGCAACAAATTAAACTAGCTCCACTGTCAGCCAGTGAGTTAATTTTAATTTAGTTGAATAACTATGACTTCAACTTGTAATAAAGTATATTTAATATTTACCTGTTATGTAGTCCAGTGGTTCCCAAACTTTTTGTCCTCTGACCCACAAAATATCCATGGCAAAAAGTTGTGACCCCAAATATTACTGGTCTGAGTACACGAACTTCGTTAATAACCCTAAAAACACAGGCTTTTTGACAACCTAAACACTTTGTATACAAATATAAATACTTATTTTTTACTTATTTTGTGTTTTTGTAATAATTATAGGGAAAATATTACATCAACAATAATTTTATTACCCTTTAAATTGATTTCTGGAGATTATCTAAGATGCTTCATGACCCATAATTGGGTCCCAAGCCCAACTTTGGGAACCAAAGTGCAGTGGTTCCCAAACTTTTCAGCTTTTGACCCACAAAATAACAGTAGCAGAGACCTGTGCCCCCAACTATTTTTGTATGATAAACATTTGTATCAGGTAAACAAAACATCGTGAGTAACAATATTTTTATACTACATTTATCCATTTTAAATATACTAACCTCACTCCTTTGTAACAACTAAGGCAAAAATGTCATTAATTCAGAAAAGCTTTTCAGGACCCCACTTTGGGTCCCGACCCCAACTTTGGGAAACACTGATGTAGTCGACACTTAGAAAATGTTCACTGCGTACCTGGTGATACTTTAAGGTGAAGCTTGTCTCTACTGATGTTAACTAACCATCTTCTCAACAGGTTAGGTTTATCCATCCATCCATTTTCTGTACACGCTTCTTCCTTTTCAGGGTCACGTGGGTCACTGGTGCCCATATCCAGCAGTCACAGTGCGAGGGGCGGGGTACACCCTGGAAAGGTCGCAAGTCCATCTCAGTAGGTTTATCTAATAGAAACTTAAAAATAGTCAAACGTATAATATTATTTTACACTGTGTAAATATAACATAAACATGAGGCAAAACAAGCTTTTAATTTTTAGTGATTTGTTCTAAATTGCAGCAGTTGTAGTCAGATCACCTCCATGTTGAGATAAATAAGAAAAAAATCTGTTTATTTGTGTAATGAGACGTTTTCCTGTTTCTCTTGTGCTGACACAACCAGAACACACACAGCTTTCTGACATTTTTTAAGGCATTAGTTTCTTATATACACTCTAATTTATTAAACACATTTTTGTTACTTTTATCATTAATAGTTTTTATTTAGTTTGTATTTATTTTAATTTAATAGTCTTATTTAGCCAACATGTACAGTAATGCTAAATCCAGACGCTTGCCCGACGTTGGTACAGTAGGTCACATGGTCACGTGGTCAAGCTGTATTATATAACCTGCTTCGGTTATTACCACAATGCAAGTTCATGTAGTGCATCAGAGAGGCCAAAAGAGGGCGACCTTGCACTGACTTAACATTTAACTTTGGGCAGAACCACACACACACACACACACACACACACACACACACACACACACACACACACACTGAACTAAAAGCATCTGGTAAAATCCACAGCATGTGACAGGACGATGGATTTTTTTTGACAGCAAAAGTCTAAAGTTCCTCACCAGTTGAAACATTATCCAACTTTACTTGATGTAATGACATCATCTGAACCTTTTATGTTTTACAGGTTTGATAAAACCAACTTCAACCCCGTGAAGTTTACTGCCCGAGCGTGCCCTGGGACCAGGAAACTCAAACTTCTTGTTTTCCATGTATCAGGTGTCCAACAAAACCTCTTGAGCTGAACTTCTGGACCCACTCAAAACTAGGGTACAGGTTATTCATAGTGATGTTGATCCTGATCCAAAGCCAGCGTGTCCCTGAAGTGTGAAAGAACTTTGGGACGATGGTGTTTCGAACCCTTTTAGCACCGCACACAGTCCTGCAACCTTTCGGGACATAAGAGAAGTACCAAGGTGTATTTTGGGTACTAAGAAGTTGCACAATGATGATTTTAGAGAGCAGCTGCTTATTTAGGGAGTCGTGTTCTCCTCCTACAGGGGTGCCACTTTAGACTTCTTTTTTCACCTTACTTTTTTTTTGTCCCTTTGGGTATTGTCTCAGCTCTGAAATGTTTACCTTGCTAAGTTAATCATCTATGTTCGATGACAAGGTAACTGTGCTAATCAATATCCAATTCTTTGAGAATACTGACATTCTTGCAGCTTTGTGCAGAGTTGTCTCGTTATTAAGACAAAATAATTCAAAAACCTTGATACTTCACTTAAATAAATTGCAGTCAACAGTTTTGACGTTGTGTTAAGAACAATAAGTAGTGATTAAGTCAGGTGTGCAGCATTACAACTAATAAAAGGTGACTATTTGAGCTTGTTCATAGAAGTAAAGGTAAATACTAGGTAGACTGACTTGACGTACAGGCCCACATGCTGCTATGCTATATATAACTGGAGAATCTTTCGTCTTGGGCCACTTATTAACATGAGAGTGTAACTGTAGATTACAGGAGACCATGTGACCTCTGAAGCCCTGCTAACACATCTGATTGAGTGGAGAGCTTCCATTGAAAGACCGACCTCAGCAACGGCAACACATGGTATGTAAAATCTGCTGCTCTGCACGTCATATTTCTTATAATGAGTCAAAAAGGTTGTAAAAAACATTTTTTTCTGGTCATATACAGTACATCTATAAATAAACAAATATCTCACTATTTCTTATGAATCTAGTTGACGATTATTGGTAATTTAAGGGATTTTTTTTTGGCTTATGTATTTTCCAGCTTATTTTTTGTCTTATTTTCATAGGTTTTCATGTATATGGAGTTTTTTGGGTTCTTGAATATTGGAGCCCATTGATCTTCTCAGTTTCCCCATTTCTAGTACTTCTTGTGCTTGTCCCGTGTAACCAACCCTCTTGTTTTTATTTAGCGACTCCTTGGTGTCCTTGGTTCACATTTCACGACATGCTTTGAAGTTTTTTGCTTTTCTTTGGTGCTTGTTTAGTCATTAAATGCATTTAGAATGCAGGCTCAACCTCCCTACGTTTGCCCCATTTGGCTTCTTAAAATCACCAACTTGTGAGGATTTAAAAAAGATTTTCTTCTCCTTGCTTGACTTCTCGGACATCTTGCCTCATGCTTTAAGCTCATCTCAGCTTGAGTGCCTCAGAAATAAAGTAAGCGTCAGATGTCTTTATATAAATCCACTTCCCATACTGTTGGCACATTGACTGTTGCTGCACATTCCGTGCTTTTAACCTCAATAATGCATCAAAATGATCAATACACTGAAATAAAGAACACAGGATTTCTCCGTTAGGTATCAAAAAGATTTATTGTGTGATTTTATAAATATTTATTTAATTTGTTCACAGGCCTCTTTATAAACATGTTAACGTATGCATTTGTTAAACTATGAACTGAAACAATAAAAGATCATAAACATGCATCTGTCTGCACAAGAGCCATCCAAAGCCATCACTTTGATACTGTATCTACTTGGGTGGCTGTGGCAGAGTGGTTAGGGGAGTCATCCTGGAACTGGAAGATCGCCGGTTCGATCCCCTATTCCAGCTGTCTCAGTTGTTGTGTCCTTGGGCAAGACACTTCACCCCTAATGCCTCTGATGTGTGTCCAATCAGTGTATGAATGTGATTGGCACTGATTAGCCTCCATAGATGATTGAGACCTGATAGAGTGCTGTGTGAATGAGGACACAGATTGTAGTGTGAAGCACTAAAAGTGTCCAGGATGGATAGAAAGGTGTTATATAAGTACAGTCCTTTCACTTTCAGGTGAGTCAACATGAAACTTGTATTTTCCAACCCGGGTTTGGATCAACGGATCCCCAGCTATGAGGATCTGGAGAGGATGGAGCAGGAGGAGGTCGCTGACCGGCCGAAGTGGGACAACAAGGCCCAGTACATCCTAACCTGTGTGGGCTTCTGCATTGGGATTGGCAACGTGTGGCGATTCCCTTATTTGTGTCAAACTCATGGAGGAGGTAAGCTCAGATAAAAAAATCCATGCTTTAGATTTGCTTTTTCAGTTTAGTCGTGCAGTCAAATCAAAATGTTGAAAATTACAATAAAATTGTAAATAAAAGAGCCACAGATCCTGACATTCTTATAAGGCTGTTTGAAATTACTTTCTTGAAAACAATTGAAACACCTGATTGCAAATAAAGTTTTTGTAAAAGTTTTTAGTGTATACTTGTCTGTTAGCAAAATATCTCATGAACCACAAAACATATTTTAATGAACCTCTTAGAAAGTATGCACTGAATGTACATAGCAGCTCATCAATATTCTGAAGCCTACTTGATTCAAAACGACAGCTACAACTTAGCAAACACAAAAATTAGTATAAAGTTTGCATTTAATGCAAAAATGCACTGTGACTGTTTAATGCTGAAAGATATGTTTTAATTAATTTAGCGAGAAAAACTCAAATGAGCCAAAAATGAGCTAAAACACATGAAACAGTCGAAATTGGCAGAAAGTAGATGAAAGAAGCATAAAAGGATAAATTAGCTGAAAGAAGCACAAACGGTTGAAAATAGCTAAAGAATACCATAAAAGAAAGGAGCTGAAATTTTTTTATATATAAATTTTTAAATAGCACAAAAATTTCAGAATGAAATGTGTGCCAAAACCCTTACAAAAGAAAAATTCTTTGTAAGCACAACTAGGTCAGTTTACAGATACTGAGCTTAAACTGGGAGCTGTAGTAGCCAAAAGTCATCCTAACGCATACTTTAACTTATCACGTAAGATCTTTGTTTAACTTTTTGCCATTATTGGAGGCAACATAGCTCATAAAAGCAGGCCTGTAGGCACGTGCGGACTTTGGACAAATGTTTAACGCAAAATCTGCCAAACACACCAGCAGAGACAAAACACACCAGTATATTCTTCTATATAAAATAAGCATAGTTTCCCTGCTTAGACTGAGCATTTTTACACTTTAAAGCATCTGAATTGTCAAAAAGGCTAATATTTCTATTAATGATCTGATGATGACCACACATTTTCAGGTGCTTTTTTGATTCCCTACCTGATCTTACTGGTGCTGGAAGGAATGCCTCTCCTACTGCTGGAGTTCGCCATCGGCCAACGTCTCAGGAAAGGCAGTGTGGGGGTCTGGAGGTCCATCAACCCCTATCTGACTGGCATAGGTGAGTGATAAAAACATAATATGTCATTAAATACATTTAAGTAAAAATAAAATGAATATTAGTAAGTAAGTAAGTAAGTAAACTTTATTTATATAACACATTTCACAGCCACAAACATCACAAAGTGCTTAACAGAGAGCAAAATAACTAAAAACACTAAATTAGATTACAAATATATAATTTAAAAAACAACAATTAAAGCACAAAAAGCACATTAACTAAAAGTTTGTCTGAAAAAAATGTCTTAAAATGTTTCTTAAAAGAGTCAGAAGAATCTGAACAGCGAAGGGACAGAGGGGGAGCGTTCCAGAACCAAAATTTTAAAATGACTCCTCAAAGTCACAGGGAGCCAGTGCAGAGAGGCTAAAACAGGTGTAATGTGGGCTCTCCTGTGGGTCTTTGTTAATAACCTCACTGCAGCGTTCTGCACAGACTGAAGCAGAGTCAAGGAGGATTTATTTAAACATGTAAAAAGGCAGTTACAGTAATCTAAACGAGAAGAAATAAAAGTGTGAACAACCATCTCTAGTTCCTTCTGTGACACAAAACATCTCAGCTTTGAAATGTTCCTTAAATGATAAAAACAGTTACGAACTAAAGTTTTACAATGAGTGTCGAGACATTGAACTATCAAAGACAACACCCAGATTTCTGAGACTATTTTTCACTGAAGGAGTTAAAAAAGCAAGGTGCTGCCTGATTACAGTAATTTTATATCAGTGGCAATGATAAGATTGTCAGTCTTGTTTGCATTTAACTGCAGGTAGTTGTTGCTCAGCCATATTTTGACTTCTGACAGACAGTTAACGAGTTCAGATACAAAACCTGRCAAAAAGGATGGAATCACCAGTCTTGGATGAGCACTCATTCAGACATTTCATTCTGTTAAACAAACTCAGATCAAAAACATGATACAATAATAAGGTCATTCCAAAGTGTAACATGATGGCTTTCAGGAACATTCAAAGAAATGAAGAGAAACCATTGTGGAAGTCAGTGAATGTTACTTTTATTGACCAAGCACAGGGAAACAAAAATGGAATCACTCAATTCTGAGGAAAAAGTATGGAATCACTCAAATTGGAGGTAGAAAACAAGGACACACCCAGTCAATTTCCTTTCCCTAAATGGACACCTGCCTCAGATTAGTTCTGCTCGTTAGTCTGCAGTTAAAAACACCTGCAGTCATGACACCTTSGAGRGCTGCTGGACGAAGTGGWGTGGCAAGAACCATGGCTCCAACAAGAGAAATGTCTCTTGAGACAAAAGTGAGGATTGTTAACCTTCTTGAAGAAGGTACAGTAACTCTTCACGCATGGTTGCTAAAGATGTGGGCTGTTCACAGCCAGCTGTATCCAAGATATGGACCAAATACAAACAGCATGGAATGGTTGTTAAAGCCAAGCGTACTGGTAGACCAAGAAAGACATCAAAGCATCAAGACAAACAACTTAAGGCCATTAGTCTTGAAAACCGATAAAGTACAACTAAACAGATGACGCATGAACAGGAGGAAGCTGGAGCCAATGTATGTGACTTAACTGTAAGAAATGGCCTAAAAGAAATGGGATTTCAATATAGGAAAACTAAAAGAAACCCATCATTGACACCTAAACAATAAAGAACAAGACTGCAATGGGCTAAGGAGAGGCAATCATGGAC
>NW_013952971.1:137925-143947 GCF_001266775.1 Austrofundulus limnaeus
CCTTCAATTGAACAGATGTTTGGAGGTGATGAAATAATTTTCCAAGATGACAATGCATTGTGCCATAGGGCAAAAACAGTGAAGGCATTCGTTGGAGAAAGACACATTCAGTCGATGTCATGGTCCGCAAATAGTCCAGATCTCAACCCAATTGAAAACCTGTGGTGGAAATTGAAAAAAAAAAAAAGGTCCACAAGAAGGCTCCGATCTGCAAAGCTGATCTGACAACTGCTATCAACGAGAGTTGGCACCAAATTGATGAAGAATACTGTTTGTCACTCATCAAGTCCATGTCTCAGAGACTGCAAGCCATTATAAAAGCCAAAGGTGGTGCAACTAAATACTAGTGATGTATTTTCAATGGTCTTTTGTTTATCTGTTTTTCATGATTCCATACTTTTTCCTCTCAGAATTGAGTGATTCCATATTTGTTTCCCTGTGCTTGGTCAATAAAAGTAACATTCACGGACTTCCACAAAGTTTTCTCTTCATTTCTTTGAGTGTTACTGAAAGCCAACAAGTTGCACTTTGGAATGACCTTATTATTGTATCATGTTTTTGATCTGTGTTTGTTTTACAGAATGAAATGTCTGAATGAGAGCTCATCCAAGACTGGTGATTCCATACTTTTTGCCAGGGGTTTAGTTTGAAGAACTCAGAGGCTCGAAAGGAACAGTACAACTGTATGTCATTAGCATACAGATGGTATGACACATTACTGTAACATTTTAAAATATCTCCTAAAGGGTATAGGTACAATAAAAAGAGGATTGGACCCAAAACTAAACCTTGGGGTACCCCACAAGACAGCGGTGCAAATCAGAGTAATCCTGATTCATAAAAACAGTAAAAGACCATTCAGATAAATAAGAGGTGAACCAGTTTAACACAGAGCCAGAAATACCAAACAAATCTCTCAGTCTGTTGATAAAAACAGAATGATCCACGGTGTCGAAGGCTGAAGTTAAGTCCAATAAAACCAGCACAGTGTAGTTTCCAGAATCAACTGCCATCAACAAGTCACTTGAAACTTTTTGTTCGGTTTTTTTTTACCTAAGAACTCACAAAAACACAACAACCCCGCCTAACATTAAAACAATGACAACAGAGACCAGTAAGATTTTTTGTTTCACTTTGCAAAGGAGAAATTCTGAGATACTTAACTTTGCTCGAAAGCWCAGTGAAGCACAGAGAARTTCTGACCTCTGGGGGCGTGAACAGTCGTTTTWTTCACACACGTAGGAATGAAGTCACACAATGTTACAACAAATCAGAGATCAGTTATGTGGTTTGTCATAGGCATAGGAACCAATCAAAACACTTGTTGCTGGGGTTTAATATGTGAATAATAGTAAAAACAACACAGACTTGTTTTGTCTTACCAGCTCTGCTTTAGAGCAGTTTCTGTCTGCTGCACTCTGTGGACACGCCATGATGAATAATACATTTGTCACGTACCTCAAGACTTTATTTGAAACACCTTAAGAAGTTTAATAAATTCAATAAAACTCTATCACTTTTAATAAAGCTTTTTCTGTAGAGTGCAATTTGCAAAACCCAGACTGAAAAATGTCTATAATGTCATTTTCCTCCAAAAAGCAAATCAATTGTTCAGCTACCACCTTCTCCAGGATTTTTGATAAAAATGGTAGTTTGGAGATCGGTCTGTAGCTTTCAGGCAGAGAAGAGTCCAAATTAGGCTTTTTTAAACAGAGGACAGACAACAGCCTTTTTAAAGCAGTGGGGTACAGAACCAGAACCAAGGGAGTAATTCATCAGTTTTACAACACTTGGGCCAATACAATTCAAAATATCTTTAAAAAGAGAAGAGGGCCGGACATCGAGGGGGCTAGAGGACATTTTCATTCGACCCAACAGTTCTGTGATGTCCTGAATTGTCACTGGGGTGAATGAGGACCATGTATCCGAGGTCACAGGAGGAGGGACCAGACAGAGGGATGGTGAGGGAGAGCTATAGGCCCTGATGCTGGCAGCTTTGTCTATAAAATAATTTAAAAAACGATTGCAATCTGCATTTGTGAAAGCACTTGCAGTAGAAAAAGTAGGTGAAACAATGTTCTTGATTGTGTCAAACAAGATTTTTGGATTTCTTCCTTTGGATTTGATGATATTTGCAAAATAACTGGTTCTGGCGGTTTTGAGCATCTCATTTAAGGAGCTGATCAGTTCTTTAAGACAAAGCCTGTGAACCTCCAGCTTGGTTCTTTTCCACTGATGCTCAGCCTTACAGCAAACTCCTCATACTAAGGATTTCCTTATTAATCCAAGGACAGTTTGTGCGCTGCACAGTGCTCAGTTTTAGAGGTGCTATAGTGTCCAAAATATTTATACAATGAGCATTAAAACATGAAACATATGAGTCCACATTAGTGATACTAGAATCTAAAGAGGCAGAATCAAAAAGTGAAGTAAAGGCTTCAGAAGTGTGCTCATTTTTGATCCACCTTTGGATCATAAGTCTTGGAGGAGCTTTATCATTGACATTGTCCTCCTCAGGTATCGCCTCCATGTTGGTGTCGTTGCTAATCGGGCTGTACTACAACACGTTGATAGCCTGGATCTTGTGGTATTTCTTCAACTCCTTTCAAGACCCATTACCCTGGACCCAATGCCCTCTCAATGAAAACAGTACAGGTCTTTAAAAACAGAACTCACACAGCCAAACATAGTAGCTCACTACAGTTTCGGTCAAAAAGACTGATTGTTTCATGCCTCTGCAGAATTTGTACCTGAGTGCCAGCAAAGCTCCACTGTGGATTACTACTTTTACAGAGTGACTCTGAACAGTTCGACCGCCATAGACAACTCTGAGGGAGTCCACTGGCCCATGGTGCTTTGCCTGTTTGCTGCCTGGACCGTCATCTGCGTTGCCTACATTCGAGGGATCAGTACATCAGGAAAGGTTTGTAGACCGTCAAAGCCCAAACACCTAACAGCTGCTTCCATTGTTTCTTTATGTTTGTTTATATCTCTCGTTGGGACCTCAGGCAGTTTACATCACAGCCATCCTGCCATACGTAGTGCTGGCCATCTTCCTGGTCCGAGGACTGACTCTGAAAGGTGCCCTGAGTGGAATAGAATACCTCTTCACGCCAGATGTGTGTTTCTAACTTCCATGTCGGAAAGCAATCTGCAGGTATCGTAATGCAAATCTGCATCACTCCGTGCTGTTTGTCTCCACTCTTGCAGGTAAATGAGTTGACTAAACCAACAACGTGGCTGGACGCTGGTGCTCAGGTCTTTTATGCCTTCAGCATAGCATGGGGAGGCCTGATCTCCTTCTCGAGCTACAACCCTGTTCAGTAAGAGGAACTTGGAAGCCTTCAGTAGGACAAGAATTCACTTAAAGACATTTGGTCTAAATAATCTGTTTTCTTTTATCTCACAGCAACAACTGCATGAAAGATGCTGTGATCCTGACTGCCGTGACCGGGCTCACCTCAGTCTATGCTGCCACCGTCACATATACAATCATTGGCTTCAGGGCCACTGAGAACTATGACACTTGTATGAGTGAGTGAGTAGTCTCAGTATATAAAGGGAAACTGGACCTTGCAAACAATTTCTTACCTTGTTACTATGGTCATGTATCATCACTCTGGTTAGAAAAACACAGAGATGCTTTCTCAGTTTCATTTGTAACGTTTTTGACATGGCTACACAAGTGTTTGACTGGTAACACTTAGGCTCTGATCTGACCTGAAACTAAAAATATGACAGACTATTTTGTACTGCTACACAGTTTTACACATCACCATTTGTGAAGTGTCCTTAAAGCTAAACCATTTTTTACGTGATTAAAAAAAATGACATTATAATAGATTAAAAGTTTTACAGTCTAAATCAGGGGTATCAAATTTATTTTAACCAAGAGCCGTAAGAGTATTAGGGTGGCCCACAAAAGGCCAGTTGTAATTAACTTTTTAATTAACTTTGACATTTCATGTTTAACTTTGACTAAACACAAAATGTCATGCTCTTCGATGGCTGAGCACCACTATCAAACAGTAACTGGGCTCTACATGGTATTTCCTGCACAGAAACAGTGTTTTTACAAATTCTCTTGTAAAAATGGAAAAGTACTGCATGTATGACTGAGTGCATGTCAGATAAATAACACAGAAGTACTATAAAATAAAAGTAAGAGTTTTAATTATTGTAGAGTTGTGGGAAGAGTCTGCCACCTTGAATTTGTCCACTTTGCAACAGAGAATTCCCACTGGAGGGGAGTTCATGTTTAATGTTACCACTTGTAAGTGGCAAAATTAACATTTCCCAGTAGAACTTGGCTGCAGCAAAAGTAGCCAGTGAAAATGCAGCAATGGAGACTTTGTATAACAATTTTTTTGTGGTTTCTGGACAGTAGTATGCCGTCATTTTGTTGTTAAAATAATCAACGTGGATATAAACATGGTCAATGCTGACTTTAAAGCAGCTTATGCTTATTTTAAGACACATATACTGTATATTTTTGAAGCTCTTGTGGGTCCACATAAAATGCCACAGTGGCCCACATTTGGCCTGCTGGTCTTGAGTTTGACACTTGGGCTAGATGGTTTTAAATAGTGTCTTTTGCCTGAAATGCAGAAACAGAAAAAAGCATAACAAATAAAAGGAGATCTAAATGTTAATTTTTAAAGTCTGCAAAACTGCAAATAAAGGAATAAAATAAATATAGGAATTTCAAGTAAGATAAGGCAATATTAATCATCAGATTTTTTTCATGTGCGCAATATGTTTGTGTTTGTTGCATTCAGTGACCCACAAATACTGAATTCTGACATTTTTTCTTCTTCAGTAACATCAAAACTTTATTGAACACTTTTTCACTTCCTGAGGACAACATCACTACAAACAACTACGATGCTGTCTTTCATGAGCTGAACAGCTCCTTTCCTGATGTCGTTCTTGGACTGGACATTCGAACCTGTGACATGCAGAAACTTCTCAGTGAGGTGACTATTTTTTATAAAATGTATCTACATCCCCTTCGTCTTTTTGTTCCTCCTCTCATCTGTAGTCTGCTGGCTTGTTCAGGGAGTGGAGGGAACAGGTTTGGCTTTCATCGTCTTCACCGAGGCCATCACCAAGATGCCCGGCTCCCCGATGTGGTCCGTCCTGTTTTTCATCATGCTCCTCTGCCTGGGACTCTCAACTCTGTTTGGAAACATAGAGGGAGTGGTGGTCCCACTGAAGGACTTGAATATGTTACCTAAAACATGGCCTCAAGAAGCTCTGACAGGTAGCTACTCTACTTTACCTAAATTACTTTGGATATTCTTATTTTTAATCCAAACGAGCTCATTGTTTCTGACCCAAACATTGCTTTCTTGTTTCAGGAGTGACCTGCATCACAGCTTTTATCATCTGCCTGCTGTTTGCACAGCCTTCAGGAATTTATTGGGTGACTCTCTTCGACAACTTTGCTGGATCAGTTCCCCTTCTTTCCATTGGATTATTTGAGTTGATTGCTATTGTTTACATCTACGGCATCGACAGGTTAGAGTTTAAATAAATCACTGACTGCTTCGGAGAAGCATCAATCAAAGCTTCTGATTATTTTCAGCTTTTACATTCCTCCCCATCATCTCTTTGAGAACAATATTTTTTAGTTGAACAGAACATTTGAGAGCATTTTATAAATGACGATGAATGAATGAATTTAATGTCGGCGGAGAAAGTATGCACTGCCTGAATTAAAAGTAAAAAAAAAAAACAACTAAAAAGGAAGGCATATAAATATATAGGGTTTATATATTTATAAAGAATATTCTCCTTTACAGTTTGTAGAAGAAAAAAAGAAAAAAAGAATAAAAATAGCCTTTATCGTGGTGAAGTTTGGGTGCATCAGCTGCAAAGTGATAGGCAAATTCACACAAGGAAAATATAGAAATAAAAGTATGAATAAGGATAAGAATGACTTACAATTAACAAAAAATGGGCAACATGAAATGTGCATGATTTTTGCAATGAAAAAGAGAAATACTGTATATATATATAT
>NW_013952971.1:145887-151012 GCF_001266775.1 Austrofundulus limnaeus
TATATATATATTACAAGATCTCCAATTTTAATTAAGGTTGTGTTCAGTATAATGTTAACTAATCTGATTAACCTTAGGATAGGTTAGATAAAAGATTCTCAAACTAGGGTCCCAGGACCCGCAGAGGTCCGCGAGCTGTGGCTTTGGGTCCCAAAGTACAAGTTGCTAATTTTGTTTTTATTTTTAGCAAGGCACATAGAACAACGTACAAGTAAAATAAACATATTAAACTAAACAAAATATAATTTTTATTGCCATGACAATTAGAGTTTAAAATGGCAATAAATTAATTTTAAATCAGCATGAGGTTTATGAGGGGGGGCCTAGACAGAAAAATATGGGTTAGATGAATAAATCATTCATTTAATTATATGTACCATGGCAAATTTACAGCTGCTCCCTTTAGCTGGGTTAATAATTTGCCTCTGTATTATTATTATTATTATTATTATTATTTATTGTGTTGCACTTAAATGAAACTTATTAAAGTGTTAAAACAGCTGCCTTTGTTAAAAAAAGTTTGTCTTTGTAGCCTCCTATCATCTCTTGTAGCTCAAAGACGTTACAAAAAGCTGATTTATGTGATGAATCTGCTAATAAAGCTGAAAATAGGCTGAATCTGATCACCAGCTGACTGACATTGATCCCTAATATAAATGTAAGCTCTAATTCAGTGAATTCCCTTTTCTACGGCAGGTTCAACAACGACCTACAGTTCATGATCGGGCATAAACCGTCCATCTTCTGGCAGGTTTCATGGCGGTTCATCAGCCCTCTAATCATCCTGGTTATTCTAGTTTTCTACCTGGTGACTCAAGCCCAACAAGAACTCACGTATTTAGTCTGGGACCCTGATTCGGTAAGCTCACGATTACGTAGAAAACTGCTACTGCAGTAGTTTTAACCATTTTGTTTCATGTTTCAACTTTGCTCTTGCTGCTGTTTGACTTTCAGGAGGAGTTCCCTGTTCTGGCGTCGGTACCGTACCCGTCGTGGATCAGTGTGGTTATTTTTCTGTTGGCAGGAATCCCCAGCTTGGCCATGCCTGCGTACGCTTTGTGTCGGCTTGTCTTTGTCAGCTGCAAGCAGAAGAAAAAAGCCTTTAAAAACGTTGGTCCTGTTTTTTGAAGACGCACACGTTCAAGTTTGAAGCAAATGAGCTTCAACAATATTTTATGTTGAAGTGCAAGCAGGAGGTCTGAGTCTGTGTTTATGTACAACTTTTTTAAGCATTGTTTTTATTAAATTGCAATACTAAGTTAAACATTTCTTCTCACGTTTTGTGGAATTTTGCACTGATCTTTAATCTGTTTTTCAAAAAAGAAAAAGATGTACTTATTTCTTCTCTTTAAGATTTGTGTTGTTCAATTGTAATAATTTTGTCAATAAAATCAGTTTGTCTCATTGAAACATGAAGAAACATTAATCAAATGTGTCTTTAGATTTTGTTCTGGGTGTAATCACTAATTTCTCACAAAATTGGGAACACTAAATTAAAATCAAAATAAAAGCACTCCCAATACTTACATTATGACTTTCTTTGCCCCTAAGTTGCTGTCTTTATTGCAACTAAATGGCTAGTTGTCAGAAACTTCTCTCAATTCAGGATGATTATAAAAGTCCTCCAGATGTTCCTCAACAATTTTGAGCAAGTTTCTGATGTAGCATTTCAAAATAATGGCACTCCCAATACTGACATTTAAAAATTATGGTTCCCCCAATTTGCTGTCTTTATTGCAACTAAATGGTTAGTTGTCAGAGACTGGTCTCACTTCAGGCTGACTCTAGAAGTCCTCTAGATGTTCCTGAACAATCATGAGCAACTTCTGATTTAGCATTTCAAAATAAGAACACTACCAATACTCACTATATAACTTTCTCAAGACCTAAGTTGCTGTCTTTATTGCAACTTAACGGCTAGTTGTCAGAGACTGGTCCCAATTCAGGCTGACTCTCGAAGTCCTCCAGATTTTCCTCAACAATTTTGAGCAACTTCTGATGTTGCATATCAAAATAACAACATTCCCAATACTTACATTATAACTTTCTCTGCCCCTAAGTTGCTGTTTCTATTGCAACTAAATGGCCAGTTGTCAGAGACTGATCTCAATTCAGGATGACTGTTCCTCAACAATTTTGAGCAACTTCTTATGTAGCATTTTAAAAAAAGCACTCCCAATACTTACATTGTTACTTTTTCTGACCAAAAGTTGCTCTTCCTATTGCAACTAAACAGTTAGTAGTCAGATACTTCTCTCACTTCAGGCTGACTCCAGAAGACATCCAAATGTTCCTCAACAATTTTGAGCAACTTATGATTTAGCATTTCAATATAATGGCACTCCAAATACTGACATTTTACATTTATGGTTCCTCCAAGTTGCTGTCTTTATTGCAACTAAATGGCTAGTTGTCAGAGACTTATCTCACCTTAGTATGACTCTAGAAGCCCTCCAGTTGTTTAAAGAGGAAAATATTTAAATTTACTTTACACGGTCTTTAAGGCTCTGGATGCTGTGGGATTGCATTGGTTGATGTGACTCTACAACATCGCGTGGACATTGGGGGCATTTCTTCTGGATTGGCAGACCGGGGTGGTGGTCCCCCTATTCAAAAAGGGGGAATGCAGAGTGTGTTACATTTATAGGGGGATCACACTTTTGAGCCTCCCTGGTAAGGTCTATTCAGGGGTCCTGGGGCCTCATGTACAAAAACTTGCCTGGATTTCTTACTGAAACCTGACGTACGGTCAAATCCAGAAAACGGCATGCGCACAAAAAAATCCAGATGTATCAAACTGTGCGTACGCCTGAATCCACGCACATTGCTTTTTTACATCACAATTAACGTGGAACTGAGCGCAGGTGAGACACCTCTCCTGACACGCCTTCATTAACATATGTTAAACAGATGCAAATTACTTCCTGCATGTGTGAAGGACACGTTTGAGTGATCCCTGCACGATCAGAAATGATTTCTAGAGTCGTAAAAGTAATAAATTTAATATAATGTGAGTGTGAAAAAAATCCTTAGTAAAAATAGGACTAAAATATGTTTATCACACAAAGAACGAGCGATTGTGTGTCAGTGTGTGTGTGTGTGTGTGTGTGCGCACGCTGCTGTGTTCCGCAACCGGCTTATCCATCCATTCTGAGTCTGAAAATATTAACTTTGCGCACGAGTTTATTATCATAATTACTGTAAACACAGAGGAACTTAAATGTTTGGTAGAACATAGATCTTAGTTTATTTCATAGCTGATATGAAGAAACGAGTCTCTGCATCTCAGCTAATAGAGAGTTCACATGACGTTTTGTTGGAGAGTCCCCACATGCACGCACCGCAACCTTTGTGCGCAGTCTGTTTGTCTGTCAAGCTTTTGCTCTCCTACTTACAGCATTTTCACAAGTTGTAAAGTGTACTTCCTTGTGTCATGTTGGAGAAATCTACAACAACGTAAACGCTAAGTATGAAACACCTCCACTGCCGGTGAGGGTGCGCGCTCCAGAGTGTGGCCATAACTCAGCCTTTAGAATCAAATGGATGAGACGATTCCATTGGTCAAGACTGCTTTGGGTGGACTGGACTGACACGGTCCCGATGAGTCTGCCAGCTCCCTCAGCTCCTGTGGAACCCCAGTTCAATCGTTGCTGCTGCATGTGCACGCGTGGCGCACGCAGCTACTCGCTGCATCGCGCTCCCAGAGCGCAGCAGTGCCAAACTAAAAAATGATTTTTCCTCAAAGCGGCTGATGAGCCACTCGTCATCAGAAAATTCTATCTGTTTATAAATAAATGTTCTGTGTGTTACACTATTTATTATATCCTCCAGTAAGGCTGAATCCGTTCCTGTTAAATGTATTTTTGGCACAACTTTGCGCGTCCTTTATTTAACTGCGTCCATGTGGATGTAATAATTGTTAATCATGTGGATGTAATAATTGTTAGTCATGTCTGTCAGGTGTGAACAATAATCATTTTCACATCATGAACAGTTTCTCAGAATCACCTCTAAGTGTCGCCAATGGAGCCAAAGCCACAGAAACGTGCGTACGCCAACTCTGGAGTTGGCGTGGGGCTGCGCACATTTTCACGTTCAGTTGAGTTTTGATACATCCGGAGTTTTGCATGGAAAATGAGGTACGCAAGGTTTTTGTGCATACGCACCGTTGATACATGAGGCCCCTGGAGAGGTGGGTACATGGGATAGTCGAATCTCAGATTCAGGAAGACCAGTGTGGTTTTCATCCTGTTGTGGAACAGCAGACCAGCTCAACACCCTCAGCAGGGTCCTGGAGGGTGCATGGGAGTTCGCTCAACCAGTTTACATGTGTTTTGTGGATTTGGAGAAGGCGTTCGACTGTGTCCCTCGGGGACTCTTGTGGGGGGTTCTCCGGGAGTATGGRGTACCAGGCCCGTTGATAAGGGCTGTTGGGTCCCTGTACAACCGATTCCAGAGCTTGGTCCGCATTGCTGGTTGTAAGTCAGAATCGTTTCCAGTGAGAGTTGGACTCCGCCAAGGCTGCCCTTTGTCACCGATTCTGTTCATAACTTTTATGGACAGAATTTCTAGGTGCAGCCGAGGTGTTGAGGGGATCCTTTTTGGAAACCTTAGGATCACATCTCTGCTTTTTGTGGATGATGTGGTCCTGTTGGCTTCATCAGGTCATGGTAGCCGAGATGAGGATCAGTGCCTCCAAAACCAAGACCATGGTCTAGAGCCGGAAAACGGTAGCGTGCCGTCTCCAGGTCAGGGAGGAGGTTCTGCCCCAAGTGCAGGAGTTGAAGTATCTCGGGGTCTTGTTCACAAATGAGGGAATAATGGAGTAGGAGATCTACAGGCAGATTGGTGCTGCATCTGCAGTGATGCAAGCGCTGTACCGGTCTGGTGAAGAGAGGGCTGAGCCAGAAGGCGAAGCTCTCGATTTACCAGTCAGTCTATGTTTCTACACTCATTTATGGTCACAAGCTTTGGGTAGTGACCAAAAGAACGAGATTGTGGATACACACAGCCGAAATGAGTTTCCTGGTGTCTGGGCTCTCCCTTAGAGATAGGGTGAGAAGCTCGGTCATCCAGGAGGGACTCAGAGTAGAGCCGCTGCTCCTCCACATCGAGAGGAGCCAGT
>NW_013952971.1:152764-155337 GCF_001266775.1 Austrofundulus limnaeus
CTCCTCTCGTGTGCACGAGCAGCTGGATACGAAGGAATTTACGCAGCTCATTTACACACTTTTCCTGAAGATAGAAGAGTTTGTTGAATCTGACGTGGCATGTTCGTACGAACCCTTTGTACGAACAAAAGTAAGAGAAATTTAGGATAAGAATACAAACATGTTCTTGCATGAGGCCCAATCTGAGCAATTCAAATTCAATTCCTGCTGGCACAAGATTTGTCCCATAATAATCTACCAAACACATTTTTTTATTGTGCTATGGCTGTTGTTGAAGCAGAGTTCAGCTACTGAATGTGTGCATTTCTTAATGAAATACATTATTATCTTAAACTCCATTTATCAATTAGCTACGTACATGTTGGATTCATGTTGTGTGTTTAAATGCATAAGTTTGAAATAATAGAAATATATTAAAAGAAAAAAAAAGTCATTTCCTGACCCCCTGCAGTGCCTTCATGACCCTTAGTGGGGGCGTGACCCAAACACTGAAGACCCCTGCTGTACAGCTTAAAAACCTCAATGTCCTGTTAAAATTTTATTTTGTTTGAACCAATGAAATTTCATAGAAATGTGATGAAATGAAAATGCAGAAGACCGATATCTTGGATCCCCTTAGTTACATCTTGGCAATACGCTGGTGTGGATTATCTATTATCTAGGAAATGACTAATCAAAAACTAACTAACTAACTAACTAACTAACTAACTAACTAACTAACTAACTAACTAACTAACTAACTAACTAACTAACTAACTAACTAACTAAATAAATAAATAAATAAATAAATAAAAAGACAAACTGGTTATTTTGCACAGACAATATATTTGGGGTGGGGGTGGTGTTATATCTGTATCATTTTGCATGGATTAAAAAGCATGCAATGTAAAATTATTATGCAGACAAATGCATCTAACTTACACAAGTTCAAACTGAACAACAAAAATCCTCTTGCTCAGTCTTTAACAGAACATAACCCTTGATACAAAAATGTCTCCAGCAGTTTAAACATCACAGGTTGTTTCCACTATTTAAAAATGAGTCTTAAAAAGCAGAATGGACATAATCTTTTAAAGCAACTTCAATAAGTAGTGGAAACTGCAATCTAACAATAAATAAATAAATAAATAAATAAATAAATAAATAAATAAATAAATAAATAAATAAATACATACTTGCTAATCTTTTTTTCCAGCCTTTTAAGATAAAAATATGTTACCGGTATGTGCTGACCTCAGGTGAGCTCCGAACATTAAGAACACTTGAACAATGACAGCTTGTCTTGTATTTAAACACAGGAGGTAAAAAAAAGGACAAAGAAAAAGAAAAAGAAAAGAAAAAAATCAGCTGACAGCTTTGGTTTTCTATTAACATTATGGTTTATTTGACTCTGTAAACTCAGCTGGACACCTTTGTTTGGTTAATTAAAGGTTTGGTTGTGAAGCAGCTGCTTGTGTGTGTGAGATCATCAGCATCACCAGGTTATACATTAATTCAAGGCTGAAAACACTCCCATTACAAACAAGGAGGGAGGTTTGACCACTAAATCTTTATGTGATGTACTCTCACTCCCATTTGACCTGATTTCTTCATAAAAACTAATAAAAATCTGAGCTTCTGACTCTCAAAGCTGGAGCTCTTTCAATTGAGTCATAAAGAAGACGAGAGGCGAACACAAGACCACGTTGAACAAACCAGAGAGAGAATTTACTGAAACACTGAGAGGAGACGCTGACGCTGGAATATTCTGGACTACATTACAAATATTTATCAAACTAGACTGACTGCAGTCTGAGTGAATGTAGGATTGTGGGAAAAAGGAGTGCTCAGATTGTGCCGATATTGGGTTTTTTATCAGTTCAGGATGGGAGAAACGAAAGTTTCTGGTGAGGAGGAGAGACCCAAATGGGACAACAAGGTTCAGTACCTGCTGACATGTATCGGCTTTGCTGTGGGGCTCGGAAACGTGTGGCGGTTTCCCTACCTTTGTCAGATCTACGGAGGCGGTGAGATGCACAGTTTACAATCACACATTTACACAAAACTCCTGTTGGTTTAATAAGCTTTTCTTCATTTTAATTTTTTACATTTCAGATAAAGAAAATGATTTCATGCAGTATACAATTTATACGGCATCAAAAATGGTATTACAGTTGAAATGCGTTGAGGTAAAATCAGGGACTGTTTTTTTACACAATGTAACATTTCCTTTTCTTTACTTCCTCATAGTTCCCAGAGAGATATTTTGAGCCTAAAAGCCACAGAATCAGTAAAGTCCTTGGTCAGGATTAGGTTGAGTAAATAGGCACGTCTGGAAAAAGCTCTGTTGACTTTGAGATTCAGATTCTCAAAGTAAGTGTTGGCGACTCGGCTGAGCCTTTGTGTGCCCTTCTTAAGTAGGTCACGTTTGCCTGAGGTTATTTTAAAGTAAAATTTTTATTATGTACGACTCATGTACAGCGGGTAAAATAAGCATTGAACACGTCACCATTTTTCTCAGTAAATATATTACTAGAGGTGCTAATGACATGAAATTTTCACCAGATGTTGGTAACAACCCAAGTGATCCATAC
>NW_013952971.1:157852-159516 GCF_001266775.1 Austrofundulus limnaeus
ATTCTATTCTATTCTATTCTATTCTATTCTATTCTATTCTATTCTATTCTATTCTATTCTATTGCAACAAATTGTACATGTACGTATATTGGTGGGATTTTCTGATATTTTTTGGGGATGTTTGCTGGAACAATTTTCAGGTCTTTCCAAAGACATTCCAAATGGTGCAGTTCAGAACTTTGGCTGAGTCACTCTAGGACATTTTCTGAGACGTTGCTAAGCCACTCCTGCATTTGCTCTCTCTGTGTGCTTTCAGTAATTTTCATTTTGAAATGTCAACCTTTAGCCCAATCTGACGCCCTAAATTTGGAGGTACATTGATATAATTTAGTATTTTTGCTCCCACATCACTGCCACCTCACAGTTTAAGTCTCGCCGGTGCTTTGTCAAAGCAAGTGTCACCAAGGATTATTTTACAAGGGTATGATTACTCATGTATATGTGGTAATTCCTTGTTTTTTACAAGTACAAATTCTTTTTTAAAGTATAAATTTTGATCAAACTCTGATTTCATTTTTTAATATAGTGTACTGAGAGTATGTCATGATGCATCTCAGTAACCCAGGTAGAAAAAAATCAAAAAGAAAAAATAAGTAGGTCCTCTGGATGGGTTCTTCTTTAGTGAAACACTTCATCTCCCCTCCAAGAGACTTCTTCAGTCTGATGAGTTTCAGGTGAGCTCAGCCTTATAAGCACTGCCTCCTCATGGACAAACAGGTTAGTCACATGTAAAACAGGGTCATCGACTAACAATAGGCTTGGTTGGCTCTGTTGTTCATAGAGGGTCATGTGCCCCATCACTTGACCCATGTCGTGTTAGGTGTATGTAACACGACACAGGTCAGGCAGTGATGTGGGAATGACGACTTGTTTGGGACTCAAACCAGTTGTCATTCCGTATGTGGTGGGAGTTTCAAAGAAACTGAGATGTTTATTCTCTAAACATGATGTCCCAGTGGCTTTCAAACCCCAAAACACGTTACAACAAAGATTAGTTCACCCCAAAGATTCAGTTCCCTGGCAAAAACAGAGTAATATAGTATATGCTGTTAAGTGTCAGGAGGACTGTGATCAGTCATACATTAGGAAAACAAAACAGCCGCTGTTCAAAAGAATGAGCCAGCACAGACGAGCTACGTCATCGGGTCAGGACTCTGCAGTTTACACTCATTTACAAGCCAGCGGTCACTCTTTCAGGGATGAAGATGTTCTCAACCTTGATAGAGATGAACAATGGTTTGAGAGAGGAGTAAAGAAAAACCGTCCACCATTAAACAGAGGTGGAGGCCTTCTTGTCCAGTTGTCTTCCGCCTACAATGCTGTCATTGCAAGTATGACTCAGCCCCCTGTGAGCAAAAAGTGTGAAACAGGGCCCCAATGATACCAACACAAAGAGGGAAAGAGGGACAAAAACAAGGGGACGCTGAACCCGCACTTGCATTCACTACATACACATGACACGACACGGGCCAGGTGATGGGGCACATGACCCTCTATGAACAATAGAGCCAATCAAGCCTATTGTTAGTCGATGGCCCTCTTTTGCATGTGACTAACCTGTTTGTCCACCATGTGGAGGCAGTGCTTATGAGCAGTGGTGGACAGTAACAAAGTACTTTTACTTTATTACTGTAATTAAGTACATTTTTTGAGTATCTTTACTT
>NW_013952971.1:160239-163870 GCF_001266775.1 Austrofundulus limnaeus
TTTTCAAAAGTAAGTACTTCAGTACTTTTACTTGAGTAGATTTTTGACTGAGTAACTTTTACTTGTAGTGGAGTAGATTTGACCATAAGTATCAATACTTTTACTCAAGTACTAGAGTTGAGTACTTTGTCCACCACTGCTTATGAGGCTGAGTGCACCTGAAACTCATCAGACTGAAGAAGTCTCTTGGAGGAGAGATGAAACTTTTCACTAAAGAAGAACCCATCCAGAGGACCTACTTATTTTTTCTTTTTGTACTGAGAGTAGATTCAAGAAACTAAATAAGTTATTTTTATCAGCTGTAGCATCAGGTTGCAACAAAACAAAACAACAAAAAGTTAAGGGGTCTCAATACCTCCTGAACACACTGGGCATGCATTGTGTACAAGTAATTACTGCTTACAAATTGTAAAGAAAGCAGCAAAATGTATAAATACACAGGCATACCATACTCTGTGTTGCACGAACCAGGAATCTAATTGATAAATGACAAATTTATTGTTTCATTATTTTTGGTTTAACTCATGGCAAGCTTTGGAAATTTTAAAAGAATACAGAAAACATTCCTTAAAATGTTTATGCGTCTCTTGATTTGGAGGTCCTTACAGTCCTGTGTAATGTATTACATATGTCTGTTTGTCCAAGGTAATAAACATTTCCTGTTCCTGGCAATGATTCTAAAACATGAACAATCATTTACTTTTTCTAATAGTACAGCTAGCTACTGTATCAGAAATGTCCCCTTCCTATGTTATTTACTGCAGTCTGCAGTCTGTATTGTTTCTGTTCAGTTTCCTGTTGTTGCTACTGATTGGTAAAACATACTAAAACTGTATTATGTCACCTGTCAATTTTCCCACATTATCAGGAGCTTTCCTCATCCCTTACCTGATAGCGTTGGTGTTTGAGGGCCTCCCACTGCTCTACCTGGAGCTGGCAATAGGACAGAGGCTTCGCATGGGCAGCATCGGAGTCTGGAACTCCATCTCTCCGCTGCTGGGTGGAGTCGGTGGGTGGCCTGAAGTTATGAGTAAAGTCTTGTTAACTTGACTTATACAGTTTAATCTTATACTGGTCCTTAAAAATTCAAACATTTAATTTTACAAGTAGAAGTTTAAAACTTTATTGTAAAAGTCGTCCAACTTGCTTTGGTTTTTAAAACATTTCTTCACTCGCTAACATTTCCTGTCTTCAGGCATCGCCTCCATGTTTGTGTCATTCCTGGTAGGAATGTTCTACAACACCATCCTGGCCTGGGTACTCTGGTACTTTTTTCACTCTTTTCAAGACCCGCTGCCCTGGAAGGAGTGTCCTCTGAATGAAAATCAAACCGGTGAGAAGAAAAATCCTTGCAGTTTTGGATAAATTTGTGACCATGCACAGTATAAAATGTATGCCATCATCAAGTGTGTGATTGACTGTCTGTTAACAAAATATCAAATTATTAAAAATGAACTGGAAAGTTTGTTCTCTTATGATGCAATATGAAACAACAGAATCTTTTGAAGTATTTTTATTGGCACAGATTTTTAATATTTGTTGCATCTTACTTAGGTTATAATGATGAGTGTGAGAAGAGTACCCCGGTGAATTATTTTTGGTACCGTGACACTCTGAACATCACACCAGACATCGAGATTAATGGTTCCTTGCAGTGGTGGCTGGTCATTTGTCTGGCTACTGCCTGGTGCGTGGTTTACATCTGCTTCATTAAAGGCATTGAGTCCGTGGGAAAGGTCAGTGACCACAAACAAACAGCATAAAACAAAGACAGTTTGTGTTTGGTTGATATTTTCTTTGCTGTAACCATGATTCTTGCTTATACATTTTACACTGTTGGAAGGCCTGTCCACATGGTGCCACATCTGCTGTGGACTTGAGCGGTTGAACTAAGTATGTATTGCACCCATGAAAAACTTACCAAACATTTGCCAATATAAAACAGCTTACTGTGCTATTGAGTCCTAACTATCAGTTGTTAGGCTGATGGTCCTCTTTTGCATGTGAACAAACAGTTTGTACTGTCATTGTTGAACTTGTTTGTCCACCATGTGAAAGTACTGCCTTTAAGTCTGTGCTGTAATGCCTCAGACTGAAGAAGTGTGCCAGTTTGGGACAGACAGGAATACCTTCATGGTTTGGGAGAGGAGAGCTTGCAGTCTTTGACATGCATGCATTCAGTTCTGACCCCATCTTCAAAGAACACAACACCTGTTGGATCAAATGAGTGTGCTGTTTGTTCCAGAGTAATCAACACAACTACACTGGCTGACAAATGACAAATTTTACTTGAACAAGGGGATGCTGTCGGTATTGCAGTGTGTGACAAACTTTTGAGCATCAGAAGAAAGGGATACCAGGATATTAGGGTTGTGTATGGTTATTCTACATGTTACTGAAGCCGTTGTTTGTTAAATTGGTATCTTTTCAAATTGCCAGAGTGCCTTGTTTGTTCAGACTTCAATTATCCAAATAAATAAATAACACCAACAAGAATCAGTAGCAGAATGTTCAGTGTCTATTGGCAGTTGAGATTTGGTAAGTTTTTCATTTGCACAACCCACAAATGCATTTTAAAAAAACATGGCAACATTAATGGGAAAATAAACAGACTTTCCAATGGTTTAAGTATAGCTACAATCATAAATAATCAACCAAATACAAATTTCCTAATTTATTGTTCTTACTTTAAAAACTCATTTAAATTTCAACTAATGTTTACATTTTAAACTTTTTAGGCAGTTTATGTGACAGCCACATTCCCCTACTTAGTGCTGACCATCTTCCTGATCCGTGCCCTCACCCTTCCTGGAGCCACTGATGGTTTGGTTTACCTTTTCACTCCCAATGTGGGTCTTTTTGTGTTACTTCATGGTTATAGGTTGTATCTAAAACACATCTAATACATGTTTTTGATGCAGTGGGAAATCTTAAAGGACCCACAGGTGTGGCTGGATGCTGCCACCCAGATCTTCTTTTCTCTTTCTGTGGCGTTCGGAGGTCTCATAGCTTTCTCCAGCTATAATGGAGAAAGGTAAGAACCGAAACTTCTGGCAGAGTTAAAGTGATGATTAAACCCAACTATTAATCCTGCTCTGTTTTTCAGAAATGATTGTGAGAGGGACGCTGTTCTTGTAGGAGTAATAAACAGCGCCACATCTCTCTACGCATCCATCCCCATTTTTTCCATACTGGGATTTAAAGCCACCAATGGCTTTAACGCTTGCCTAAAAGAGTATGCAAGTGTACTTGTGATGGCTTTAAAGCTTCTTTACGCACATTCAATATGGAAATATTAATCAAATTTCTCAAATCTCATTTGCAGGAACATCCTGACTCTGACCAACCACTTTGAGATTTCAGATCAAAACATAACATTGGACAACTACAATAAATGGTACAAACATTTAAATCAGAGCTATCCAGATGTTGTGTCTAATTTGTCACTGAGGGAATGTGACCTACAAACATTTCTTGACCAGGTAGGACTTTGAACTTTCCTTCACATGTCAAATTTATCCTGCTTATTATTAAATCTTTAATTCCCCAGAAGTTTTTGGTCTGACCTTGCCCTTCTATCTACTACAATTCATCAACATGCAAAACATTTACCATTTTTAGGTTGTGTCAT
>NW_013952971.1:163995-179826 GCF_001266775.1 Austrofundulus limnaeus
TATATATATTATTCCTCCCGAAGAGTGCTTCAGGTACTGGCCTGGCTTTTATTGTGTTCACGGAAGCTGTCTTGGAGATGCCCGGCTCACAGATATGGGCCATATTGTTCTTCGTCATGCTCTTCAGCCTGGGTCTCTCCTCCATGTTTGGCAACATTGAGGGCATCCTCACACCCATCAATGACCTCAAACTGGTTCCCAAGTGGGTTCCCACTGAACTTCTGACAGGTACCTAATCCAGCTGAAGTCATTTTAAACAGACATTTGATTGATTTCACTGAAATATTGTTTTCCTCACTTTCTCAGGAATAATTTGCTTGGTTTCCTTCTTGGTGGCCCTGATCTTCACCCAAGGTTCAGGAAACTACTGGGTGGAGGTCTTTAACAGCTATGTGGGCTCTGTACCTCTGCTCATCATTGCATTCTTTGAGATTGTTGGAGTCATTTACATCCATGGAATTAAAACGTAACTTCTTCTTCTCTTTCCACTCCATTTCTTAAATCGTCTGAAACTTTTTCACAACTTTGATCCACATTTTCTTGTTTGCATCGTGTCCTCTTACAGTTTCAGTGAAGACATCTATTTCATGACTGGGAGGAGGCCCAACATCTATTGGAAGGCCTGTTGGATGGTGATTAGTCCAGTCATGCTCCTGGTGGTGTTAGTTGCTTATGTGGTTATGCAGGCACAGAAATACCCGATGTATCCAGCGTGGGACCCAAACTATGTAAGCATTGCAAGACAACTAAACTGATAAGAAAACTCAAATTAGCGCATGTAGAATTAAAACATAAGCCAATATTCAGTTATTTTTGTAACATAGAAACTAATTTTGGCTGTGAAAGGACAAGAATATCACACTGTATTTAGCATACAAATTATGTGAACCTTAGTTTGACAATCAGTGCTAATTATACTGTCAACTATTAAAATTATGATGTAAAAATCATGACATGCAATTATGTTTGGACTATATAGCTCAGCACAAACCAGGTACTTGCAAGGCACAAACCAATTACATGTGTGGTATCCTTGGGAACAGGACAGTACGTAAGTGACCTAATACTCTGTACTAACAGGGTACAGTATATGCTTGGCTTTTATGTACCAGTTACTTACTATGTACTTACCAAGCATTAGGTTTTGCTTCCCACATTTGTCCATGTTATCTAACTACTTTAAGGCTCTAAAAATGCACTAAAGTCCAGTCTTTGGGCAGCATGACAACTAAGTGTTTAGCATTGATTTTCTCTCAGTAGGAAGGTCCTTAATCCCGGGTTTGGACCCAGAGTCTCGTGCTTGCGTTGGTTTTTTCTGGGTACTTTGGCTTCCTCTCACAATCTAAAAACATGCATGTTAGGTTGCCTTCTGGCTTAGCCTGGTAAAAAACAGCTCACTGTCCTTCGCTTTGCTTTGTACAGAGGTTCTGGAACCTTGGCTATTGAGAAGCGACTTCTTGTTGGAGGCATGGACTTTGTTGAAATTTAAAATGATTGGATCTGATTTACCCAATCACTAAGGTTTATCCGTGACGTACGTAGTGCGTTAGCTTGACCGTGAAGGAGGCTAAGCTAAGAAGCTAACTGGAAAATACATGCACTGCAAACAACCATCCACTACTGGGAACAGAGAAGTACAGAACCAAACAAGAAGGCTGTAAATGATGCTGCAGGCTTTGTGAGACAAATTTTATTTAATTTGGAAGCCTTGTCAACACAGACTGGCTTCATTCACTTCATTGACTGCCATTTTTGCTAAACTACAGGCAGACTAAAATGGCACGGAAAAGCAATGTCATTGTTGTTCACGACTCCTTCTGTTTGCTGATTGGCCTGGTTGAAATTCTACCAGAGAAATCCCAGACAAAGCAGAGAACAGAAACTAGAATTGGGTGGAATTGCATAGGAAGGCAAGGGCCAGGCTACTTCCGTCTGGGTCTCCCTTGCAAAAATGATCTCAATGGGATTTCTATGGTTAAATAAAGTCAAATAAATAAATCATCTAAAGGGTTCTTTTGAAAATGGGCTTCAGAAAAAGATACTTTGAATTTACAATTAAAATCCATTAAAGCTTGGAACTCTACATTTCCTGGTTTAAATTGAGAAAACCCATTGAATTAGGCAATGGTAGCACTGCTCTGAAATGGTTTAGATCCTATCCGGCAGACAGAACATTTTCTATAAAAATTGCAGGATTTGAATCCTCCTTTGCCCCTTTGCTATGTGGGGTTCCCCAGGGTTCTATTCTAGGACCTTTGCTCTTTTATTTACATCTCCATCCTTTAGGTTCAATTTTTAGAAAACACAACATCTCCTTTCACTGTTATCCTGATGATTGCCAAATCTATGTTCCTTTAAGACAAGCTGATGCCTGGTCCATTAAACCTCTTTTATCATGTCTTGAGGATCGTGAAGATTGGATGGCCCTAAACTTTCTGCATTTTAATGAAAAAAAAAAAGACTGCGGTACTTGTTTATTTTTTATCTAGTGGAGGTAGTCAGAGCCCTCCAGTTGACTTAAACCTCTTAGCAACATACCTCAGGTCCACAGCTAAAAACCTTGGTTTTAGGATGGACAGTGATTTTAAACTCAACAATCAAGTAAAGGCCTCTAGTTTTTATCATTTACGGGAAATAGCAAAGATAAAATCTATTCTGCCAAGGCACCAGTTTGAAACAGTAATCCACGCCTTCATTACATCATGGCTGGATTACTGCAATTCCCTTTATTTCAGAGTCATCCAGTCATCCCTCACACATCTGCAGCTGGTGCAAAAATGCTGCTGCACGTTTTTTAACAGGGACACATAAAAAAGAACTCATTACTCCTGTTGTGGCTTCTCCCCACTGGTTGCCTGTGTATTTTAGAGTTCCATCCATCCATCCATCCATTTTCTGTACACGCTTCTTCCTTTTCAGGGTTGCGTGGGTCACTGGTGCCCATATCCAGCAGTCACAGTGCGAGGGGCGGAGTACACCCTGGACAGGTCGCAAGTCCATCACAGGGCCACACATAGAGACAAACAACCATTCACTCTCTCACTCACACCTAGGGACAATTTAGAGTTATCAATTAACCTAACAGTCATGTTTTTGGTCTGTGGGAGGAAGCCGGAGTACCCGGAGAGAACCCACGCATGCATGGAGAGAGCATGCAAACTCTACCCAGAAAGGTATTTCTGGACCGGGATTTGAACCGGTGACCTTCTTGCTGAGAGGCATCAGCTCTACCAACTGAGCCACCGTGCCGCTCTACTTTAGAGTTCATTTTAAAATTCTTGTTTTTACGGTTTTAAACAGCCTTGTCCCAATGCATTTAACAGAGCTCCTCCATCGTTACACTCCTGCTTGGTCCCTCAGGTCTGCTGACCAGCTGCTCCTGGTCATTCCCACCTATAAGCAGAAACTTAGAGGAGAAAGTGTCTTCTCTGTTTATGGCCTTAAGCTCCGGAATGCCTTACTTTTGCATTATTTGACAGGACCCTTCACTGTCCATTTTTAAGATCCATCTGAAAACTTCTTTTTACTCATTGGCCTTCAACCCAACTGATACTTGATTTTACTTAATGTTCTATTTGTATTGATCTTATCTCTCTAACTGTATTTTTATGCTTTATTTATCTTATTTATTTATTACTGATGTTAAGCAATTTGTTTCAGCTGTGGTTGGTGTTAAAGCTCTTTATAAATAAAGTTGTTGTTGAAGATGATGATGATGATTAGAAACAAAACATGTAAAACAAAATAAATCAATCAAAAAAATCTAAAGGAAATCTAATTACAAGAACCACCATAGAGAACTTTCAACCACACATAAAGTAACATTTTGTTTACATTTATTCAAAAGTTCAGTGCTACAAGTGACATGTCACCTTTTTGTGTTAATAACTACATCTACAAATGAATCTGTTTTAATTACTTACACCACTTTTTTTTTAGGAACTATTCCCTCAAACTGAGGTAAAGTCATATCCAGGCTGGGTGTTTGCCATAATTGTACTCCTCTGTGTGCTGCCTGTGATTTCCATCCCTGTGGTGGCTCTCTACAAACTGATCCGCTCCAGAATCAGACAGTCGCAGAGTCGAGCTGAATTTAACCCCTATTGGAATGAAGGTTTTGATCTTGAAACACAGGAGGAGAGGAAGCAAAAGGCTTAAAGAATGGGAAATATTATAAATCAGCAATGTCAGTCACTGAGCACAGAGCATGTAGAGAAAGGGTTAGTTCCAGACTAACCCATTATTTATATTACTTTTAGACTTATGAAACATTTCTTTATCACACCGGGCATACAGGTGTCAGATAATACTAAGTTAGCTTTATGTTAAACCTCTACATTTTTGCACAACACTGTTCACTTATGCAAATGTATACTCTGTGTGCTAAGCATGACCAGACTCTCTTAAGATATATTGCAACAAACTCAACCTACATGTTATTAATATGTTTTATGTTTGCTCTAAATTTGCAAAATACTACATAATAAAAAAATTAACTACCTATTTTTTATTTTGTGTTTTTAGTAAATCATCATTGTAAAAAATGCATTGGGACCAAAATTATTCATTCTATATGTAAATGGTATGTGCAGAATATCAGAACTGTGCAAATATATTTTATTTGCAGGTGACACTAACTTCTTTTGTCTAGGAAATAATCTCCAGCAGCTTTTAGAGAGTCACCACAGAAATGACAAAATTGAAACATTGATGTGATTTAAATAACTTGTCATTAAATTTTAATAAAATCTAATTCATGGCATTCGGTAAAAAAAAGACCCTGCAAAAACACAAAAGAAAGAACAAAAGAAATTTAATTTCTGGGTGTTGTATTGGATCATAAAATCTGCTGGAAACCACAAATTATTCAAATAAGAAAACTGGCAAAACGTTTTGCAATACTGGGGAAAGATCAACACATACTGGACCATAAAGCATTGTTGATTGTATTACCATATCTGTCTTGTTGTATGGAAATTTGGGGTAACATACAAAAGCAACCTAAAGCCACTTTGTAAGCTACAAAAGAGAGCAGTCAGGATTATTCAAAAAGTGGGGTTTTGGGAGCACACGCACTTTTTGTAAAGTCAAATATTTTAAAATTTTATAATTTGGTTAAATTCAAAACCGCACAATTTATGTTCAAAACAAGTAATAAAGAACTTCTAGGAAATTTTCAAAACTTGTGGGGGGCTATAAATTAGGAGCAGAGTTCAAGTGTGTGAGCCACGAGAAAAGGTATGTCTATGTCTGTGTGTGGAGTAGGTTTATTGAATGGGTTAAATGTTGAACTGAAGCAATGTAAAAATAGAAATCAGTTTAAAAAAAGATACAAAAATATTTTGTGTTGTTATTTGGTCGATGTTGATGGTATTTAGAGATTAAGTGAAACACTGGGGTGTTAAATAAGCTATTATTTTTAAATTCTGCTGTAATTGAGACAGCTGTGTATGTAAAATAAGAAGGTACACAACAATTAAAACTAAGACTACATTAATCTTTTGAAGAATAAGAAAGGGGTAGGAAAAGTTTTTACTTCAACCTACTCCTTTTCAAGATGGTCTTGTAAGTTGCCCAATACGAATATTCATGTGTACATATACACATATTTTTTTGTTCGTTCGTTTTATGTCTGTTTTGAAATAAAGATTTTTTTTAAACTTTGAACTTTTTGAAAATCATTCAAATAAATCCATTGGCCTGTCATGTTTTTGTGCACACTTTCAATCTAAAGGTTTTTCAAAGTGACTTCCTGTATTTTCTGTGACGAACTACCACCGAGTGTAAATCAAAGTCCAGAGGAACAAATAACCAGAGCTTTTACCCGGCAGCTGAGTGATATTTAAATGTTTTTTTCCCTTGTTGATTTCCTTTTGGTTGTTTTATGAGGCGTGTTTATGACTGATGGTTATCAGTTAAATGCTTTGTATCAGATGACTACGACTTGTTTTTCTCCTTTTTATACCATGCTACATGCGTGCACCATTTCTCTGGCACACTGACATGTGTCAAAGAGTCAAAGTTTCTAAAGCTTCTCACATCAGAAACCTGAGGTTTCAACAGGACAAACATTTATTTTCAGATCTAATAGGCAAAATTTCCAGTAAACCCAGTGAAAATTATGATAAAAAATTAAAAAATAGTCCTTACATCCCTTGGAGGAATGTATTACGCTGCCTTTCATGCAAGAATTTTAGACTGAAATGAGCTCATATTGAGAAAGGACAGATATTTAGTCATTTTTTTAGATAATGGAAATGATGCTATATCTCATAAGATCTGAGCTATGAGTATGTGTTGTGAATGACTGCCAGCTCCCCCATTAAAGTTAAGCCTTAAATATAAATATAAAAATGACTGAGTTATGACTATTTTTGTGTTTGATATAGTTGCCTAGCTGCAGCAGCCATCAAAATTTCAAATGTTAATCAGTTGTAGATGTTCGTGCATCTAGTGACTACGTACGGAAAGTTTCAGACTTATTTTGCTGACGCCGCTCTTCCCTACCAAAAGGATGAGCAAAGAATTACAGTAAATGCTTTGTTTTTCAGCTTCTTCCATGTGAAACTGTAAAATTGATTTGTCAGAATGGTAATTTCAAATAGCTGGCAATAAAAAAGAAGGAAAGAGGTCATGAAAAAGAACATATTTTTATGTTGTTGCTTGGGCGTACCTGTCACAAAGTTCACCTGCAAATCAAGCTGTGATGACAAAACTTTTTTCTCTTGACGTTAGCAAAAGCTAATCTGCAGCCAAAAGCAAAAGCGAACAAGCAATGTCTTTGTCTTTGTATGTGTGGGTACATGTTTTTGTTACCTGGTGCGTAATCAAATATATAAATAAATATATTTGTGGCAGCTTTTAGTTTTTGATATTATTATAAAATATGGTCACCCTACATACTAACAATAGCCAATATCTTGTCCTAAAGTTCAATAAATGAATGACATGAAGCTGCAACACAAGTTCTGCGTTGTCAACTGTCACAGGGCTCTTTGAAGGGACAGGCGACACTGCATTAAAACCTGACATCATTCTGTAACAGACATTACCACATGGAACTAGATACCGCATAGTGGTAACATAATGACCCCCATACGCACAAATGCACCAGAAGTAAGAAGTCTTTATTCCTAATAAATGTCATGCTACTAGGTGCATCCCAAATTTGTAGTGGTTGGTGTGGGGGTCTTTTTTTTTTTTTTTTGGTGTGGGGGTGGACCTGATGGATAATCCCTCATCAGAGCTAAACAACAAAAGAAATCTGAAGTTCCTATGTTTAATACAGTAGTTTTTGAGCTATGACCATACCCCTTTTTCAGATAAATTGGGGGTCTGGGGAGGAGGGGGGCACAGATTGGTGGGCCTGATGGATAGAGCTTCTTCAGAGCTAAACAACAACAACAACAAAAATCTGAAGCTCCTATGTTGAACAGTTTCTGAGTTATAAGCATTTTTGCATGTCCAAACACCCCTTTTTTAGATAAATTGGGGGTCTGGGGGCATGGGGGCACTGATGGTGGGCCTGATGGATAGAGCTTCATCAGAGCTAAACAACAAAAGAAACCTGAAGCTTCTATGTTGAACAATTTCTGAGTTATAAGCATTCTTGCATGTCCATACACCCCCACTTTGAAAGGAGCCCCCTCCTCAAATATGGGGTCTATCATAAAACCGTTAGCTTGCGCAGTGTAGGTCAGACTCATCTACAGCCCTGCCAAATTTCAAGTAGACCGGTGCAGACGTTTTTGTTAGTGTTGTAGTCAAGACCACCTAACCCGAGACCAAGTCAAGACCAAGACCACAGTGTCTCAAGACCGAGACAAGACCAAGACTTTTAGGGTTTGGACCAAGTCGAGACCAAAACTTAGGGAGGGCGAGACCGAGACAAGACCAAGACCAGATTAAAAAATAGTGTCCTAAAAGATAGAGTATTCTGTACTCATGTACATTGGGGTAAGCGTATTTAGTCAGCCATCAATTGTTCATGTTCTCCCACTTAAAAAAAGACGAGAGAGGCCTGTAATTGACTTCATAGTTAGACATCAACTATGAGAGACAAAATGAGAAAACATATCTAGAAAATCACATTGTCTTGTTTTTTAATAATTTATTTGCAAATTATGGTGGAGAGTAAGTATTTGGTCAATAACAAACAAGCAAGATTTCTGGCTCTATCAGATCTGTAACTTCTTCTTTAAGAGGCTCCCCTGTCCTCACATTACCTGTAGTAATGTCACCTGTTTGAACTTATCAGTATAAAAGACACCTGTTCGTAACCTTAAACAGTCACACTCCAAACTCCACTGTGGTGAAAACCAAAGAGCTGTGTAAAGACACCAGAAACAAAAGACCTGCAGCTGGGGCTGGGAAGACTGAATCTGCAATTAAACCCTTGGGCCCGGTACAGGGCTGACAAGAGAACTGAAGGAAATCTTATAAAATCTTGTGGGCTTAAAGGGTTAAAGCAGCCAGGTGTAAAGAAATCAACTGTAGAACCTGGTGAATGACCTGCAGAAGGCTCGGACTGATGTAACGAAGGCTACTGTCAGTAACACTACGCCACCAGGGACTCAGATCCTGCAGGGCCAGACGTGTCCCCCTACAGGCCTCTCATCTTCAGTGGGAGAACTTGAACAATTGGTGGCTGACTAAAGACTTCCCCCCCACTGTAGCTAACGTATATTATATAACGTATATATTAGCTCTCTATAAAGAGCTAATATTCACAAAATATTTGTAGCAAAATCCTTTCTTCTGCTCCCAAACAGAGGCAGATTGTTAATGTTCGTGATGATAAAAGTTTAAAGTTGTCCCATTGTCTCTGAAAGTGAAGCTCTGCAGAATTTACAAGTTGCTCTATGCTTTCTGCTGGTTGTTGTTGTTTTGCAATGATATTATTTATGAATAATGTAGCCAATTTTTTACTTAAAATTTTGAAGACATCCTTTACCGCTCCCAGAGAAGCACTGCTCACTTTCCTGGAGTGAATGCGAGTGAAGACAGTGGGGATGGGTGACAGCCAGTAACAAAAATAAATACAGTAAATAGCAATAAGTCCGGTTTGGATTTGAATCAGTAGCTACATTTTAAATCCAATGAAAGCAAGAATGTTAACTAATAAATTGGACAATAATCTGGCTATTTAGTGATATTTCCACAGTTGTGGTCTTGACTGGTCTTGGAATAAAATTCAGAGTCCTCAATGTCAGAGACCGAGACAAGACCGAGTACAAATGCTGTTGAGTCCGAGACGAGACCAAGACCATCAAAAAGTGGTCTTGAGACCGGTCTTAAGACCAAGACCAGTTTCAAGTACTACAACACTAGTTTTTGGGCTACGGTTGACCAAAAATCTCCAGAGAAAAATAAATAAATAAACAGTACGAAAACAACATGACTCCCACTTACGCTTCGCATGCGGGGGTCATAATTAGGAACACTTCAGAAAACCAGTGAACACAGTTTGTCGCTACATCTATAAGTTCAGGGTAAACCTCCACCATGCCAAAGCCAAAGCCATATATCAACAACACCCAGAAACACTCCTGATTTCTATAGACCCGAGCTTATCTGAGATGAACTGACACAAAGTGGAAAGTGTCCTGTGGTCTGATGAGTCCATATTTCAGATTGTTTTTGGAAATCATGCATGTCAATTCTTCCAGGCCAAAGGGGAAAAAGGACTTTTAGTATTGTTTTCAGCGCAAAAGCCAGCATCTCTGATGGTATGGGGGTGTATTAGTGCCCATGGCAGGGGGAACTGTTACATCTGTCAAAGCACCATTTAATGCTGAAAGGTACATTGGTTTTGGAGCAACATATGCTGTCATCCAAGTAACTTCTTTTTCATGGATGTCCTGCTTATTTCATCAAGACAATGCCATGTCACATTCTGCCCATGTTACAACATTGTGATTTCGTAGTAAAAGAGTGCGGGTACCAGACTGGCCTACCTGCAGTCCAGACATGCCTCCCTTAGAAAATGTGTGGAGCATTATGAAGTACAAAATACAACAACGATGGCCTTGGACAGTTGAGCAAACAAAGTTGTACATGCAAGATAAGGAAAGGATTCCACCAACAAAGCCTCAACAATTAGTGTCCTCATTTCCCAAACACTTATTGAGTGTTGTTAGAAGGAGAGGCAATGTACTACAATGATAAACATATCCTTATCCCAGCATTTTTTGAAAGTGCTGAAGGCACGAATGCTGTTTTTTATGTTTTACACAATATCGCAACGTAATTGGAATTGCGGTTGTAGTTGATTGTCTTTCCCAATACATACAAGTGCTACATGGTAGACAACATCTTTACCTAAAAACTTTGACAATAATTGTTAAAGTTAACATTGTTTTTTACCATAATATTTCTTGAACTGCTGGACAGACTTTAGTGTGACTCGGAAATACTCTGTCATTTGGGGTCAACCTAATACAAGATGGCCACCACAACTAAGTGGACATTAGCCAGCTCAATCAGAGCTGCTCTCAGAGTCAACCTCCAACCCCTGCTGGCTGTACTGAGAAATTAAATAAAAATAAAAAGATAGGTGGTGTTAGAAACTATTTAAATCTGTTTGTTTTTAACCTTCAAGCCCCCCCGACATGATTTGAGTAAGAGGATGGTCTTCAGCTTCCTCTTCATCTGCTGTCCAGGTGCAGCACAGAGACAGGTAGGCACATCTGTAGAAAGCATAAACGTAAATGAAACATTAAAAATGTTTTATGAGCAGGTGCAAAGTACTGGAAAGAGGATGGCAGTCTTTTTAACAAGAAACCATAAAAAAGGCAAAAGCCCAATAAGCTCTCACGCAAGAAACACATCTGATAATGATTTTGTTTTTAAAAATATGTCAGAAGTCAAGTTTTATTTTGAATTGTCTTTTTAGACATCCTGTAAGTGAGTGTCCAGCAGCAGGCCCCACCACAGGAAGAGACAGTGAGGTGGCAGCATGTGAATGCCGAGACAGGTGCCCAGACTGAAAGTTTACCACCGGTCCCTACTGTGGTACTTTGGCCAAAAATATTCTACAAACAACTTTAAAATCCCATGATTAAATGTTATAAATTTTCTTAGTGGTTTCACTTGAGCAGCTGTACCATTTTAACCAATAAGAAATCCTAACTACAGTAGTCTGTATGAGTTTTTGAAAAAAATGTTTTGTCTTTTCTCCAAGAGACTTCTTTAGTTTGAGGAGTTACAAGTAAACTCAGCCTTATAAGCAGTGCCTCCACATGTTATGTCCATTTTAACGCTGACAAAACTATTTGTTCACATACAACAAAGGACTATGAGCATAACGATCATTTAACAAGATAGAGCTTGATGCCAAATCGTCACTGATGTCCCCCGTCATGGACAGACAAATGGACAGAGAGCATTTCTATGCCCCCCACCTAGAAACATTAAATTGCAGAGTGTGTGTTTGCTCAACCAGTCTACATGTGTTTTGTGGGCTTGGAGAAGGCGCTTGACTGTGTCCCTCTGGGATTCTTGTGGGGGGTACTCCAGGAGAATGGGGTACCAAGCCCTTTGATACAGGCTGTTACTTCCTTGTACAGCTGGTGTCAGAGTTTGGTCCACAATGCTGACATTACGTTGGGCTTGTTTCCAGTGAGAGTTGAACTCTGCCAAGATTGCCCTTTGTCACCGATTCTGTTCATAACTTTTATGGACAGAATTTCTAGGTGCAGCTCAGGTGTCAAGGGGATCAGTTTAGGTGACCTTAGGATCACATCTCTACTTTATGCAGATGATGTGGTCCTGTTGGCTTCATCAGATCGTGATCTCCAGCTCACGCTGGAGCAGTTTGCAGCCGAGTATGAAGCGGTCGGGATGACGATCAATAACTCCAAGACCATAGTCAAGGTAGAGTGCCTCCTCTGGGTCAGGGAAGAGTCCCGCACCAAGTGGAGGAGTTTGTGCACGAATGAGGGAAGAATGGAGCAATTGACTGATATATCAGGTTCACCGATCTGTCGTGCTGAATAGAGAGCTGAGCCAAAAGGCAAAGCTTTTGATTTACTGGTCGATCTACAGTCCTTCCCTCTTCTGTGGTCACAAGAATTTCAGTTTTACTATTTTTGCTTCTTGCAACTTCTTTCTGGTTTTTAAGATACTTCTTTGCTAAGATCTATAGTTTTCTGGTAACAGTTGCTGCAGTTCTGTAGAAGAAGAAAAAATGTTGCTGGTGACACAGTTTTTTAAACTGCTATGCAACAATCTCTACATAAACTTGCTATGAAAAGTAAGGAAAGTAAGGACCTAGACTTTTACCTGTTGGTGTGATTAAAATATTCTGAGATTCATTTCAGAGTCTTTGCCTCTGCAGCCTGTTGCACACATGAATGAATACAAATGAATGCATATTCATTTGAACCCAGCAATCTTTTTACATTCTCTTAACAAACATGGCATGGAGAAAAAAATCAGAATCAGCTTTATTGCCATTGTCACTGATAAACACAGACTAGGAACTTGCGGTTTAGAACATCCGTTTGGAGAAAGACACACATAACAAACATTGGGAAACGAATGTCCAACGTCTTTTGCACCATGGTGCGCTACCTTTTTGCAACTTGGAATACACACAATAGGAAGGGTGAGTTAAAAAAGAGCTCTGATGCTGTGTTTTACACAGGAACACAGAAACGTGCTAAAAAAAACCCCACTCACATAGCAAGGCAGCAAGTCAGCTTTGGGGCGGGGGTGGGGGCTTAGGTCAGAAAACACGTAAAGGGGAGGTAAAGGCTCCAGCATGCTGTTGCCGAACTGCTGAAATCGTGCCTAACTGTCGCAGTTTCATGACGAAAATTGTGTCACTTCTGTTAGCATTGCCGACATTTCGGCACTTCTTGTCGCAATCCGCAGGTCCAACTTTTCACCCACCTCCACACAAGAACACACACGAACTATATGGTGTGATTGGTCAGAAGTTCGTGGGAGTGGAAAGCGCTCAGATGCTGCATTTGCTTCAACCACTCGCTTCAAAAACAGAAAAAACAGAAAAAAGTGATCGCTTCTAAAGCTGACTGTTGTACCAGGAAGCAGCGGTTTATAAAGATAATCAAATGGCCAAAAACTCATAAAAGGGGATAAAATAGATATTTTTCACGGTGGAATCTGACTGATAAAAACCTTGGAGCTTAATCCTGGACCAGTTTGTGGATAAACAAAGTTGAGTGATGAGTCTCAGACGTTTTTTTTCCACATTGGACTCTCCTGGGAAGAAATCCCATGCAGTGACGTATGCTGCAGCGGGAAGGGTTTCCCAGGAGCTCGGCTCGGGGTGTCTCAGGAACTATGAAAGGTCTGTGTGAAAACCATCGCCAAACAACCACGTGACGGCGCGTCGACCAGTAGGCTGCTGAGCGACCACACTGCGTGCTTAAGATGGGGTTCAGTGGAGTAGGTGACGATGGTGGTGGTGGTGGTGGGTGGGGTCCATGCTAGGACCCAACCCTGGCCCCCTCCAGAGTCCAGAGTCACATGATGTTACCGTCTCTGCTCAGTTTGCTAGAGTACAGAGTTTCCTCGTCCTGTCCAACACGGGTGATGGGGGTGGGAGCGAATCAAACTCTTTGTTGACATTCCGTCCTGGGGAGATTGAGATAAACACTGCCATCAAGACCATGACCAAATATTAGTTTTTCATAAACAAGTTTCATTTTAGAGCATATGATCTGTGTTCAGGCTCTTTATCATTGCATCATGTTGTAACAGAACTTCCCCACTAGGTGGATACACGAACACATAGAACTGGGCCTACACCAGCACTGTCTAGAATTACAGCAATGTTCTGCCAAGTGTCAAGAGTCAGAGCCTGGCTCACTTAGATCAAATGTTAGCTTATCAAAAGAAACATGAAAACTAACAATTACTTCAAATGTTGCCTTTTACTGTGTTACACTCATAAAACAGACAGGACTCCATCTTCTGTTTGGCAACTTTATTTGCCCCACGCTGCATGCATATTTTGGAATTGTTCTCTCCGGAGCAGCGGGCATGGACGCACATACCACACAGATCAGCACACCGTCACGTTACAGACCTTCTTCCTTCTCTCTACTGTCCCTACCGGCGACGTGGTGCATGATTCTCACACTGTAAAACTTTTGTGTCTGAACCAAAAATAACAAGAGGTAACATTTCTAGACAACTAAGTTGCACAAGCAAATAACATATTTGAGATAAATGAATAAAAAGTCCGGTGTTTCTTTCATCACTTAAAAAAATGGGAAAAAATAATCAAAATAATTCCAGGGTGCAACACTAGCACACTTTTACCTAACATCTTTTGTTTGGCTTTATGTTTGCGTCTGAACATTTTGAAACTTCTTCAGCATTTTTGACACATTTATGACAAATAGTGATCGATATTTCAGCTCACTTTTAGGTTTTTCAGCTGCTTTCAGCAAAAAAATCTCTCATCAAGTATTCACACTGCATTTTCTCAGGTGTTCTGAATACTCTGGTTCACTTTTTTTTGCACAACCAATGTCGAAGAATGATTCCCGCTGTATAAATACACGTAGGACAAATAACAAATCTTGAATCTAATCATTTTAAAACAATGTTTTCAAAAGTGTCTTCAATAAACATTTTCCACCCCTGCCAGGATTTGGATCAGGATTTTTCACTTAAAAGTGAACGTAGTGCCTATGTACACCATGGGTTGGGTTGTTTATTTGTTTAAATATATATTTTCTGCATTCTTGTGTGTTTTTAATTCAACTCAATTCAATTCAGTTTATTTGTATAGTACCAAGTCACAACATAAGTCATATCAGGGCACTGTACTAAAAAACAACAATCTAAAGAAGCCAGTAGATTGTGTTGAATCTTCACTTCATCACAGTCTCTCATCCTGAGCAGCACATTGGTGACAGTGGAGAGGAAAAACACCCTTTTAACAGTAAGAAACCTCCAGCAGGACCAGAACCAGGTGGCCATCTGCCTTGACCAACTAGGTTTGGGGTACAGGAAAGAGACGCAGACAGGACTGGTCCAGGTGTATTTTCCTCTGGAAGAGAGACAAAAAGGTTTATTGATAAAAATAATTACAACAAACCTGTAGAAAAGAGTGACTAAAGACTGCAGCAGGGTGAGGAGATGTGGTCAGTTTGTCCTCCAGCGGTCTAAATGTTTAGCAGCAGAAATTAGGAATAACTCAGGAAACCTTAGGAAAATATGAGACAATAAGTTCTTTAATATAAGATTGAGTTTGGTTGTTGGGACCTTAATATGTTAGAAGTAAGATTTAAAATTTTATTCTGAATTTGACAGGGAGCCAATGGAGAGAAGCTAAAACTGGAGAAATATGATCTCCCCTCATTAGAACTCTAGCAGCAACATTTTGAATCAACTAAAGACTTTTTAGAGAGTTTTTTGGATGCCCAGATAAGAAAGAATTCCAGTAGTCCACTGGGTATGGATTTTGTGTTTTGACAGCTCCACCAGAAGTAGCCCAGAAACCAAAACTGTTTGTAGTAGTTGGTCAAAGGTAAGGAACTGGCTGGTACACGTCAATCAAAAGTTTTTAGAAATTTGAGACTTGTGCTGCTCAGTAGTGGAGCTCAGATTCACCGGATGTTTTGGCCAACTAGATCCCCTCATTCCTGAAGGGGTATTAGGTTTCACTGTTTCAAATGAGTCTGTTGATGAGTTTAGGTTAGATTAAAGACACACTTGATTTGCTTTGATTTATTGATTCAAAAGGAAAAGATTACTAAAAATCAAGCCTGACTCAGCATAATTGCTGTTTTACAGCAGGTTCCTGTTCTGCAGCACATAAAACACTCAGAAATACAGCATCACAATCACATC
>NW_013952971.1:181816-186039 GCF_001266775.1 Austrofundulus limnaeus
TTATAACACTATTCTAGATGGTCACAGACGTTGTACATTTTCATGCATTATTCCTTCACTCCTTAGTCACACTCAGTGGTGGAAGTATGGCTGCCATTCCACATCTACGGACCATCCAGACCACCATAACAGATTTACATGGGCAAATTGGGTTAATCAAGTTGTTACGTCTTTAATTTATGTTGTTACTTTCCACCTCTGAAAACACACAGCAAGGTATAAATTTTTTTTCTGTCTATCTGCTGAAGGAATTTATTGGGATGTTTACTACTGACTTTTAAAAACACTACATATTGTTTAGTCTTTTATTAGGTGAACAGTAATATATTTCCCTAATGTGGTTATCTTTGACTTAACTGATGATTTTATGTGCAGACTGAGTTGTGTGAGGCTCTTGAGCAGGGTCTCACAGACTCAGGAAGCTGTTAGTAGATACATGTCTGACTTATAAACAACACATAAATAAGAACGGTAATGAACCATTAGGGTGAGAGGCGATGTCTGACATTTTGACTCCGTGTAGAGATAGCCTGCCCCTTTAATTTATGTCGTGAGGTGGAGTCAGGATGTGGAGAAGGCTGTTACCTGATGTGTGTTTCTGGGTTTGGAGGCACTATTTGGCTGGTGCCAGTTGAAGGCACATAAAAAGCTAAACAGTCCACAGCTATGTCCGAATGGTTTTGCATGGCTCACTCAAACATTCACGTCATTATTATTATCTGGTATCAGATCAGAACAGGTAAAGGATAACGAACACTGTTTCTATTTTAACACTGCTGTAAATAAAACTGTTTTATTCTGCTATTTTAATCAGCTGATTTGAATTTTCTGCTGTATATGTCTTTTACAGCACTATTCTAGATGGTTACAGATGTTGTACATTTTCATGCATTATTCCTTCACTCCTTAGTCACACACAGTGGTGGAAGTATGGCTGCCATTCCACACCTACGGACCGTCCAGACCACCATAACAGATTTACATGGGCAAATTGGGTTAATCAAGTTGTTACGTCTTTAATTTATGTTGTTACTTCCCACCTCTGAAAACACACAAGCAAGGTATCAAAATTTTAGGTACTGTCTATCTGCTGTAAATAAAACTGTTTTATTCTGCTATTTTAATCAGCTGATTTGTCCCATTTTCTCACATTTCAGAAGGAAATAAAAATGCACACACAAACAAAGCTAAGTTTTTTATGTATGAATGACAGAGTGGAGTATGTTGGGTGTTTTTGTTCTTGTCAAGTAAGATCAGAATAATTTTGGAAGCTGGTGAAAGCAGATTATTTTTATTATATTTTGATTCAAAATACCATGAAACTATAAAAGGTGGGCTTTCTTTTTCCATAAAACTGCATGTCCTAGGTATTGTTACAGTTAATTAGCATGTTGATAACAACAGATGAAAACAAGTTTAGCCACAGCATGTTATAAATGCTGATAGAACTAGCTACGGATGTGTTAGGTTAGAGCAAGGCAACGCATCCCCTTACCATTATAAAAACACACAAACTGCATAGTTATCACGCATGCAATGCACAAATGTATTTAACCTGCATGAACTAAGGGGGCGGAAAAGGAAACTTGGGACAAAAAGGTCCAAAGCTGCTAATGAAGCTGGCTATTTATTCAATATCAGACATAAAAAATGAGCTGTAGAAGAAAGGAAGCATGACTGATAAAGCTATTTTGACTATATTCAATATTTTCTAACCTGTGAGTCAGCAAAGGAAATAAAACTGCAATCTAAAATAATATAAATCTCAAGAGATCATTTAGGTATCACTTTAAGATAAAAAAAAATGTACCAGCAAAAAGTGCATCCAGCTTTTGGTATATAGTGACCTCTGGTGCTCGCTGAACACAAACACACCTAACAATTATAACTTGTCCTGCTGCATAAATTAAACAGATAAAAAGTTGACAACTTACTGTAGGTTAGCAGCATCATATTATCCATTAATTTAAGCCTGAAAACACACCCATTACAAATATGGAGGGATGTTTAACCACTAAATATGTATGCCAGGTCCTCCCACACCCATTTGACTTGATTTCTTCATAAAACCAATAAAATCTGAGCTTCCTATTCTCAATCTGCAGCTCTGTCAGTGGAGTCATAGAGAGGTGCGAGAGGCAAACATAAGACATCACTTTGACCAAACCAGAGAGAGAATTTACTCAAACACTGAGGAGACACTGGAATGTTCTGGACTACATTACAAATATTTATCATTTAAACTAGACTGACTGCAGTCTGAGTGAATGTAGGATTGTGGGTAAAAGTAGCTCTCAGATTGTGCAGAGATTGTGTTTTTTATCAGTTCAAGATGCGAGAAACGAAACGTTCTGGTGAGGAGGAGAGACCCAAATGGGACAACAAGGTTCAGTACCTGCTGACATGTATCGGCTATGCTGTGGGTCTCGGAAACTTGTGGCGTTTTCCCTACCTTTGCCAGATCTATGGAGGCGGTGAGATGCACTTCATAAAGCTCATTATTTTTCATGTCTGTCTTTGCTTTAATAATGTTTACAATCACACATTTACATAATGTAGAAGCTTTTGTTTATTTAGATTTTTTTCATTTCAGTTTAAAAAAATTCTTGCCTCATTGAGACTTGAAGCATAAAAACATTATTAAAGACGTAGTATTCCATGAGAGAATGTATATATACAGTAACAAACCTGTAAATAGTTTGGTCAAATGTTGAATATACTGTTATATGCAATTTCATGCTTATTGCAAGAGGTTTTGAAGAGAGAAAAATATTAAACTGGATTGGCTTCAAAGGTTAGACAGTTATAAATAAATATTTATTCAATAAGTACTGTTTCTGAAGGTTTCAATTCAGTTCATTCAGTGTCATCCTGTCAATTAAAGCTGGTGAGCTGTTAAACTTATTTTGTGAAGRCAAACTGGATGATTGTGTACCATGSGTTCTTTCTGACTGGTTGACTATTATACCTCGAAACAAACCTCAAATTAATCATTTAAAAAAGTTTTTACACATGTATGAGGGAAAATGGGCCAAAAGACAAAAGGTCAAACAGGGATGGAAAAAGTCATCTGAAGGAAAATTATCAGTTCACACAGAAACCTTAAAAAAAAAAAAAAGAAAGAAAAACTGAATTAAAGAAACAGTGCTCAGGTTGGCTTGAAAGAAGATTTTTCTGAACAGGGTGAAAATGTATTTTAGAGTGTTTGATCCAAGACAGAAATTAATCTGAAACAGTTTTTCTGTTTTTTTAGCCCTCACAGTGCAAGGATGAACATTTTATTAATATACCAATAAAACATGCAGATAAAGGACAAAAATCTTTGAAATTTCAGTCATGAAGGGCACWATAGAGTCAATAGAGAAATGATTTTTTTCCAATAGTGTCAAAGTGAAGACTATTATTGTTTCACTTTATTTATTAAAAAAGGGGCTGGTATCAATAAGAATTTTTYTTCTTTCTGCTACCTTTCATTTTATTTGTGTTGTATTTGTTGTATGTWTTTGTTTTGTTTTTAAATGAAATGAATAAATTTGTTYAAAAAATCCCAGAAGAGACACAGTTGAATATTTACAGCCCCCAACAGGACAGGACAAATCATTATTTAAAGTACTTCTGGGATTCAAATATGTGACAGACTGTAATAAGTAACCTCTAAACTAAACTCCTAAATTTTAACAAAAAAGATGATTTCAGAGACAGTGTGCAAACAAAAAGTGCTTATAAACTAAATTATTATTCCAAAGAAAATTATTAAAGCAGATGTCGACAGAGCCATAGTTGTCAGGAGAAAAAACAGATCAGAGTGTGGTTGTTACAGACAGAGCTCTGATGTAAATATAAACGCTTGGATATTTGGCTCAATTATCACAAAACAGACTAGAAAATATTGCCAGAGTTGATAGATCATGACCAAACAGGATTTATTAAAAACAAACACAACGCCATAATGTGAAGCGAGCACTACAGCTGGTATGAGCCAAAAAAATTCAGTTCATTATAATCTAGATGCCAACATGTCATTGACTCAGTATAAGAAGAGTTTCTCAGCATGGTGCTGAATTGGCTTGGATTTCAAGATGAATTCCTAACTTGTTTGCAGTCACAGTAAGATTTGCCAACTGCCCATATTTAAATACAAAAGTAAGAGAAATTTAGGAGAAGAATACGAACATGTTCTTGCATGAGGCCCATTGGGCCTCATGCAAGAACATGTTCGTATT
>NW_013952971.1:187595-193317 GCF_001266775.1 Austrofundulus limnaeus
ACCTATTGTTAACAGGGGGTGGAGTGATACTGCCAATGGCAGCGCTATAGGAGGGGGACAGCTGAAAACGGAGGCCTCCACTTCTGTTTAATGATGGACGGTCTTTCTTCACAAAAATGGCTTCTTTTACTCCTCTCTCAAACCAACGTTCCTCCCTATCAAGAATGAGAACATCCTCAGGTTGTTTAGCGCCTCAATTTCTTGACATGTTAATGCTGTTCGCATCGTATCCGTCGGTCTACACCAAACCCCGCCCACATACACTGGCACTGGAGGCACGTTTTTGTACGTACACTCTAGTTGGCTGAATCCTGTGGCTTTGGGCTGATCCTGGGCTGAACAAAATTAGCCCCAATGAGCCGCAAACCGAGGGGGCGTGGCGAGATGTCTGTCAATCATTCTGAACCAAGACACTCATTACATGAAAATGGGCTGTGAAWAGTTAGCCCTGCAGAACGACCCTGGGATCTTCCCAGGTGGTTTGGCACCAGTTTTCTTTGTAAATTTCACAAAATAAGATATATTATTTTTAAATTTTGTTTATTTTTAAGTTGTTATTTATGAATTGTATATAATTACATTGTAATTTTATAATATTGCTTATTTTAACATTTTTATTGTGAACACCAGGGAGGGCTTAGAGAGGGCCCACTTATACCAGCCGTCACTGCATGCAATATGAAATGAACATAAGGTTGTAGACATCAGGGAATCATGAAACCAGATTATATAAATGTGGCAGTAATCAGAGAGAGATACAGGACAGAACATGTCAACGTAATGTGAATTTAGAAGTTAGGAGGGATTATATAATATATTTCCACCATGCAAACAATCAATGATTTATAAAGGTAAGTCAGGAAAATTGTTATGATTCTGTCCCTGTCTGACCTGTTCATGTCTCAGTTCTAGTTCATCCCAGCTCAGATCCAGCTCCTGCTCATTGCTCTCGCCCCTCCCGTCATTGAAAATCTTATGAAGCTCATTTCACTCACCTGTTTCCAGCAGTATATAATCCAGTCTCACTCTCCAGTTCCCCGCCAGATAATCATCAGCCTAGTTTATGATCTTCCAGCGTTTTTTTCCCCTTGTCCTGCTCTTGCCTCATGTCCCCGACCTTGCTCATGTCTCCTGGTTTGCCGTCTCCTGCTTCAGCCCTTGTCGGATCCCGCCTTCCATCTGCTCACATGGTAACAACCTTTTTTTTTGTCCCTTGGATTATTGTCACTCGCCTGCTCCCTGAACGGAACCGCGCCACATCGGACCTCCTGGATCTCGACCCCTGAATGCATCTCTGGACCAATGACTCAGCCATCTCCTCCAAACCTGGTAATGTCCTCTGACCACCTGTGTATGACCCTTGCCCCGTTTCTGACCTCAAAAAAGTCCAGCGACATTATCGCTCCCTGTGACAACACAGCCCAGAACCAAAACACATCAGCTGTTGTTTCTACCCGGACTTCAACTCAGAAGGAGAGGTTGGTGTCTCATCTTATTTTCACAAATAATATTGTTTTCTCAACTCAACCTAACCCAAAGCTTCTGTGTCCAGAATTGACGACGCCGGAGTCCGGACCCAACCTTCCAGCTGAAATTACTAACAATAAACTTGTTAAAACTTTGACTTTGTTCGGTATTTATTCAGAGCTCAGAAAACAAACAGTAACAAAAATTAACAAGGCTGCCCAAACTTTCGCACCCCACTGTATTCAGAGCAGTCCAATAAGTTTTTCTGTTCAGTTTCCTTGTTGCCAATAACCTGTAAACCATAGCAACATATTTTAATGTATGATGACAAAGTCATCTGTCATTTTCCCACATTATCAGGAGCTTTCCTCATCCCTTACCTGATAGCGTTGGTGTTTGAGGGCCTTCCGCTGCTCTACCTGGAGCTGGCAATAGGACAGAGGCTTCGCATGGGCAGCGTTGGAGTATGGAACTCCATCTCTCCACTGCTGGGTGGAGTCGGTGGGTGGCCTGAAGTTATAAGTAAAATGTTGTTAAATGGTTTTTGACAGCCTCACTTTTCTTTTTTAACCCAAACCTCTTACACAAAGATAACGTGATGGTATTCACTCAGAATTATTAGAAAACTAAAGCTTAGATTGGACCTTGGGAAACAAACACTTCCTTTAACGAGTAGAAGTTTGAACTTTTATTGAAGAAAACTGTATTTTTACAGAAGCTATATATTTACAGTTGCTTTGAAGCTTAATGATTCTTCTTTCTTTCTTGAGTTGCACTTTTTAAAAATTTGCTTCACACTCAATTATATTTCCTGTCTTCAGGCATCGCTCCTATGTTGGTATCGTTCCTGATTGGTGTGTTCTATACCACCATCCTGGCCTGGGTGCTCTGGTACTTTTTTCACTCTTTTCAAAACCCACTGCCCTGGAAGGAGTGYCCTCTCAATGAAAACCAGACTGGTGAGAAGACCTCTGGTCATATTTTTGTAACCAATAGAATAGTTGGTAGAAAAACCATAATACCACCAGGTTTGTAATCAGTAAGAAGCAGGTACGCACCTGGTAGGGAGCCAGTTCCTACCACGGGATGACAAAACTGGTAATGTCCAAGTACATACCAAGTATGGCACCAAGAATGATAAACATGTATCAAAGAGTTCATTAAAAGACACATTTTTATTGTATCATATGCTGGAGGGAAGAGACAGGTGGAGGATGATGCAGATTATTTAAAACATATACATATATTAAGCTATGAAATTATGCCATGCAAACACAAATAAAAAAAAAACCAGAATAAGAACAGAATAATCATTTATCATTAGCAAGTCTAACAAATATAAGTTCTGTGGTTATTTGAGATTTTACCAAAAGTTGGAAACACTTTTGCTCTATCATTGTGACCCGTACAGCAATCCTTCATTACAATTGAAATAGAGATGGCTAGAATGGTATTCCACTGCCTTTGAGTAAACAAAATGTTGGTTAAATTCTGCTTGTTAAGAAAGAACACAGTTGTATGAGAGGGGAATGGAAACATTTACATCAAATGATGGTCAGAACAATTTTTAATCTTTTGATGAAGTCACAGAATTCCACACACCATCACACTACATGTAAAAGGCCGGTACCTCTTACCAGTACAACTCTGCTTTCAATGCTATTTAAGAAGAAAAAAAAGAATGAACCGAACCAAGGTCTGAACTTGTTTAAAATTCAATTGGAAACTCCTTTTAGAACGTTGTTCAAAATTTGCGCTAACTGATGCAGCCCAATAAGAAATTAGCTTAGGCTTTTATTTATTGACACAACTTTTCACTAAATCTTGCTTTATCCATACAGGTTTTATAGTGCAGTGTGAGAAAAGCACTCCTGTGAATTATTTCTGGTACCGAAACACTCTGAACATCACACCAGACATTGAGACCAGTGGTTCACTGCAATGGTGGATGGTGGTCTGTTTGGCCACCTCCTGGTTTATACTTTACTTCTGCTTCATCAAAGGCATTAAGTCCGTTGGAAAGGTCAGTGAATAAAAACAAATATTGATTTATATTGCAACCAGAAACAAACTGATTTATTTAAGCKAAACTTTTTCAGGCAGTTTATGTGACAGCCACATTCCCTTACTTAGTGCTGACCATCTTCCTGATCCGTGCCCTCACCCTACCTGGAGCCACTGATGGTTTGGTTTACCTTTTCACTCCCAATGTGAGTCTWTTTGTGTTACTTCATGGTTATAGGTTGTATCTAAAACACATCTAATACATGTTTTTGATGCAGTGGGAAACCTTAAAGGACCCACAGGTGTGGCTGGATGCTGCCACCCAGATYTTCTTTTCTCTTTCTGTGGCGTTCGGAGGTCTCATAGCTTTCTCCAGCTATAATGCAGAAAGGTAAGARCTGAAACTTCTGGCAGAGWTWAARTGAYRAYAAAACCCAACKATWRWTSCTGCTCTGTTTTTCAGAAATAACTGTGAGAGGGACGCTGTTCTTGTAGGAGTAATAAACAGCGCCACATCTCTCTACGCATCCATCCCCATTTTTTCCATACTGGGATTTAAAGCCACAAACGGATTTAACRCTTGCCTAAAAGAGTATGCAAGTGTACTTGTGATGGCTTTAAAGCTTCTTAGTCTCTACAAAAATGTTGATCTAATTTCTCAAATCTCGATTGCAGGAACATCCTGACTCTGACCAACCACTTTGAGATTTCAGATCAAAACATGACATTGGACAACTACAATAAATGGTATGAATATTTAAATCAGAGCTATCCAGATGTTGTATCCAATTTGTCACTGAGGGAATGTGACCTACAAACATTTCTTGACCAGGTAGGACTTTGAACTCTCCGTTGCACATCATATTTGTCTTCCTCTTTATTAAATCTTTAATACCTTCCTAGTTTCTATCTCCCTTTGTTCTATTTTCCTGGGCAATTCCATAACAATCAAGACATTCACCCATTTTATTTATTTATTTTTTGTTATTCCTCCCTAAGAGTGCTTCAGGTACTGGCCTGGCTTTTATTGTGTTCACGGAAGCTGTCTTGGAGATGCCAGGCTCACAGATATGGGCCATATTGTTCTTCGTCATGCTCTTCAGCCTTGGTCTCTCCTCCATGTTTGGCACCATTGAGGCCATCCTCACACCCATCAATGACCTCAAACTATTTCCCAAGTGGATCCCCACTGAAATTGTGACAGGTACCTAATCCAGCYGGAGKTGTTTTAAAAAAMYKMRSMWTTKGKTTYYTTTTYYKRRGRAWTTYYTTTTTTCTGTTTTCTATTTATCTTAGGAATTGTCTGTTTTATATCCTTCGTGATGTCTCTGACATTCGCTCAGGGTTCAGGGAACTACTGGGTGGAGGTCTTTARYAGCTATGTGGGCTCTGTACCTCTGCTCATMATTGCATTATTTGAGKTWRTTGGAGTCATTTACRTTCGTGGAATGAAAACGTAACTTTTCTTCTCKTTCCACACAGTTTTTAGACCACTGAAAMTCATWTACAAATTTAACACAATTTTCCTTTKCWCCACTGTTTCCTCTGTCAGTTTCAGTAATGACATTCATTTCATGACTGGGAGGAGACCCAACGTCTATTGGAAGGTGTGTTGGATGGTGGTTAGTCCAGTCATGCTCCTGGTGGTGTTAGTTGCTTATGTGGCCAAGCAGGCAGCCAAATATCCGACTTATTCAGCGTGGAACCCAAACTATGTAAGCAAGAAAAGTGATTATTCAGTTTTTTTTGTGATACGTGATGGAAAAAATTAAAACAAATAGATATTTACAAGGTAAATTTGAAGTATTGCTAAACATAATCTAATTTCCTAAAGGTCAATATGCGAACTTCTTTTTAAATAAGAGCATGTTGAGTCTCGGTCCACTCGGTTCTTCTGGGGCTCCGTCTACTGCTGGACCCGTCTCTCTCTCTTTGTCTGCTCCCCTCCGTCTGCTCAAGTCTGATGCTGCTGTTTCTTCAGTGGTTTCGCTGGAGCGTCCTTGCCTGTAGCTGCTGGATGTTTAAGACCTATTTTTAGCTAACACTTGAATGAAGAAAGACGATTCTTCAGCTGATGGACATGTTTATTTACGAGAGACAACAAAGAGAGGTTGCTAACAGCTAGATCGTATGAAGAACTCTGAACAAAAGAAGCGCGTGCCCGCCTTCATGCGCGCTCCGGTCGGACGCCCACGAGCTGACGCTCGTTCACATTTCTTAAAGGGATAGGACATAAAATATACCACAAGCG
>NW_013952971.1:193327-195514 GCF_001266775.1 Austrofundulus limnaeus
CTCAAGGGCTCTTGTTTGCAAGTTTTTGCTCTGAAAAATGTGGTGTGTTGCAAAGAACATACATTGATGCCACTGTATTTTCCCCTCCCTGAGTCCATAAGGCATAAAAATTAAATAAACAGAGAGTCCACGGCCGATAGACCCCTGCTAATTCAATATTAACCTTATTATGGTTACACAGGCCTGGTTCGTGGTGCCATTTTGTTGAGTCTCGGTCCACTCGGTTCTTCTGGGGCTCCGTCTACTGCTGGACCCGTCTCTCTCTCTTTGTCTGCTCCCCTCCGTCTGCTCAAGTCTGATGCTGCTGTTTCTTCAGTGGTTTCGCTGGAGCGTCCTTGCCTGTAAGCTGCTGGAAAATCACAAGGCTTCTTCCTTTGAGCTGTTGACTCTCAGCTAACACTTGAATGACGAAAGACGATTCTTCAGCTGATGGACATGTTTATTGACGAGAGACATAAAGAGAGGTTGCTAACAGCTAGATCGTATGAAGAACTCTGAACAAAAGAAGCGCGTGCCCGCCTTCATGCGCGCTCCGGTCGCACGCCCACGAGCTGACGCTCGTTCACATTTCTTAAAGGGATAGGACATAAAATATACCACAAGCACATTAATAAATGTCAATCTTCCACCACTGTGACCTCCTTGCACTCAGATTATGCTTTAGGGGTGATTAGCTACTACTACACCATCTTAGCCACTTTTGCGTTTGCAGAATCAAATCCATGCTAGGTTTTATGTTACTCGTCTTTACTTAATTTCTATACAGATTTTTAGAAAGCTTTAAAGTTGTAAGAATGGCACTAGGAGTTTAAAGCAAGCAAAAAAAAAAAAAAAAAAAAAAACTGTAGAAGTGCTGCTTCCAACAGTATTATAGTTTTGAATCAAAACAAATGCAACACTTTGCATTTAATTCAGGTTCATTTTATTGGGTCTCTGAACAGTTTTCCATCTTAAAAGAAAAGATGCATTTCACATCATTCAGCTGTGGGTTCATGTAGCTCAGTTTGAATATCTTTGCTCTGCTACCTTATATCTGAATGTAATTATACCAGTGACTGTTTGTTCACCTATGTAAAGGGATGTGTACAAGAGTCTACAATATGTTTAGTTTATATTAACACACCTGTTTGTTTTATTGTACCAAAAATTACCCTAAATTTTATAATGACATCTATTAATTGTTTACATGTTTTTTTCTCTTTAGGAATATTTCCCTCATACTGAGGTGAAGTCATATCCAGAGTGGGTGTTCGTCATAATTGTACTCCTCTGTGTGCTGCCTGTTATTTCCATCCCCCTAGTGGCTCTAAAAAGACTGATCCACTCCAGAATCAGAAGGTCGYCGACCCGAGCTGACSCCAACCCSCACAGCAATGAGAGCTTTGAGGTTGAGACACAGAAACAGAGGACTCAAGATGTTTAAGAGAGCAAGGAAAGATCCTACAGCAAAGAACAGCCTGATGGATATCGACACTGAAATCAAACTATTAACATACAAAGTTCTCACTGACCAAGGTCCATATATATTGGACCTTATTGTTGCATATGTTCCCAAGATAATGTTTCACTCTCTGACTATGGGTTTACCGTGGTTCCTAAAGTTTCAGGCCCTACGTTTGTGGAACCAGCTTCCAGTGTCTAACCATGGATCTGATTATGTACTTTTAAGACCTGTCTAAAAGCTTTCCTTATTTATAAATCCTACAGGTTTGGTTAGATTTGGTTTGGATTTCTTGAAGTATCCTTCAGTTATGCTATTTTTTTACTCTCACTACTCTCCATATGTATACATGAAATTATTTCTGTAATTATTTCTGTAATTATCTGTTTTTCTTTGTTTGGAAATCAGTGGTGGGCACAGTTCCCCTAAAGCACTAAAGCACTAATAGGGGAACTAAATTCCTGATTAGTGCTTTAGGGCTTTTGCTAATTTTAAGATTTATTAGTGGATTAGCACTTGTTAAATTTATAGGCTAAATTTAGAAGCACTAACAAGAGGTCTAAAATGTTATTGATCAATGTTAATGTTAACAGCTGATGGTGAAAGCTGCACATTTTATTCATGTGTGTGTCACTTATCCACCAGGTGACTATATATTGACAATATATTCAATTCAAAATTCAAAAATTCAAAAATACTTTATTGATCCCAGAGGGAAATTAGGTGTTGTTGTAACTCATTTAACT
>NW_013952971.1:196157-200495 GCF_001266775.1 Austrofundulus limnaeus
GTTAGTGCTTTAGAATTAGGGGACCTACATATTTGAATTAGTGTTTTAGGGTTAGTGGAACTAATTTTTAGATTAGTGCTGCCTACCATTGGTGGAAATATATTGCTCTGAGTTGAACTTTGTTGTGAATTGGCACTGTATAACTGAACTAATTAAAAAATAGAATTTCATCCTGATTCACCAAAGCTGGCAGCACTCTGTGGGTCATCTTCTTGGAAACAGAAATAATCCACTATAATAATAGCCAGGCAATGATTTGGTACTCATTAAGTGATGGTACTTAAGATGGCATCAATACAACAATATAAAACTACTTACATCTTTCATCAACAGGTTTCCAAAAACAGATAAACCAATAAAATCAGTGAAATCAAGGAAACAAGTATCTAACAATATCCGTGACCTCACAGGAGCAGGGTTTATTCAGAAATCACATGAAGATAATTTCCTGTTTCTCAGGAAATAAACCAGAAGTCTCCTAATAAGGATGAGCTGTGTGTTCCCCAGTAATTTCTGGTAAACTATTCAGTTGTTCTTGAATAGCTACTCTTTGGTGTCATTGGTAAATAATCAGTAGTTCCTGAGTAGTTACATTTTGGTGTCTGGTAACTACTCAGTAATCCAAGAGTAGTTACTCTTTGGTGTCCAAAGAATATCTACTTAGTAACTACTCCGTAATTCCTGAGTAATTACTGACATAAGTAGTTACTCTTTGATATCCAAAGAGTAACTACTTAGTAACTACTCAGTAACAACTCAGTAATTACTCAGTAGTACCTGGGTAATTACTCTGTGGTGTCCAAAGAGTAACTACTCAGTGGTTCCTGAGTAGTTACTCTTTGGTGTCCAACCAGTAACTACTCAGTAACTGACCAGTAACAATTTTTTTGTGTACCCTAAAGTAAAGTGAAGCACCCGAAAGAGTAGTTACTGAGGAACGAATCAGTAACTACTCAGTAACTACTCAACAGATACTGAGTAGTTACTCTTTCTGATTCATGACATTTGAATCATTCAGTGTTTCTAGTTTTTTCACTTTCATCTGAGCCTGGCAACCCGCCTGCCAGAACTCAAGCCCTCCCGGCCCCACCAGGACCGCAGCCCAGGTACGGCACAACCCCAGAATCCTAATCTCCCAACGCCCACCCCAGCACAGCCAGGCCACCAGGTCAACGACCCATGACAGACCCCCTGAGAACCCGCATGCAGAAAGAAGAAGAAGAAGAAGAAGAAGAAGAAACCCCCCAGAACCACCAACGTCCCCCCAGGCCGAGAGCCCCCCTCTACCCCGCTACTTTTTCTATCACCATCTGCACACAGTCTTCATCTTCTTCATTTTCATTCCATTCATCTAGTTGTCCAGAAGACCAAAAACTCAAACTTAAAAAGAAATAAGAAATAAAAATAATGAATAAAAAGTAAACTGTTAATCTGATATTCTTCAGTGGGTGTAATTTTTTAATTAAAATAAAATGTTTCACATCATTCAAACCTTTCATTCAGAGGAGATCCGTCCACCCACAACCAGCTGCCTTCTGTCTCCAAGTCCGTCAGTCCGATCCAGAACCAGTCTTCAATACTGATCATCTTGTCTCTCAGTCTTCTCACCAGAAACTCCTGAGCAGTGAAAGAATATAATATCTCTGAGACTTTCCTGACAAGAAGAAACTTGATGAAGTGATGAAATGTGTGAGAACATGAACCTGCAGCAGTGTTTCATACCTGCTCCTCTCTGCTGTCGATCTTCACCAGGTCTCCTCCAACATCTCTGCAGAAACTTCTGCTCTCAGTCCAGTTGAGCTCATCRGTGTCAAAATAATAACAGTTTCCTCCATGTTCCTCCCAGCCTGCTCAGGAGAACAAAACCTTCAGAGTTGAGTTGATTTGGAGGCTGAAACATTTAGTCTGATTCTTTCTAACCCTGCTGTCTCACCTGAGAGGTTTTTCCACAGAGCTTCATTCTCCTCTCTCAGGGTTTGGATGGACTGATTGGCCGTCCTCAGAGCTGATTAAAGAGAAGAAGCAGTTATTTACGGGCACAATTTAAAATCCACCAGGAGAATAAATGAAAATCAACTCACAGTGTCTGATAAAAATGATGAGAGCAGCAGCCAGCAGAACACAGAGAACCAGCAGGACTACAGTCTCTGATGGAAGCTTGGAGTTTCTCTTTGGTTTTTCAGCAGCTTCACCTGAGGAGCATTTAGAGGAGAATCACATCAAGAGCTGGAGCCAGACTCACAGCATCCAGCCATCATCCAACCATCATCCAACCATCATCCAGCCATCATCCAGCCATCATCCAGCCATCACCCAGCCATCATCCAACCAGCATCCAGCCATTATCCAGCCNCCATCATCCAACCATCATCCAACCAGCATCCAGCCATTATCCAGCCATCATCCAGCCATCATCCAACCATCATCCAACATCTTCCAACCAGCATCCAGCCATCATCCAACCATCATCCAACCAGCATTCAGCCATCATCCAGCCATCAGCCAACCATAATCCAACCTTCAAGCCAACCATCATCCAACCATGTGTTTGATATTGTTGCCTAGCTGCAGCAGCCATCAAAATTTCAAATATTAATCAGATGTAGATGTTCGTGCATCTAGTGACTACGTACGGAAAGTTTCAGACTTATTTTGCCGACGCCTCTCTTCCCTACCAAAAGGATGAGCAAAGAATTACAGTAAATGCTTTGTTTTTCAGTTTCTTCCGTGTGAAACTGTAAAATTGATTTGTCAAAATGGTAATTTGAAGTAGCTGGCAATAAAAAAAGAAGGAAAGAGGTCATGAAAAAGAACATATTTTTATGTTGTTGCTTGGGCGTACCTGTCACAAAGTTCACCTGCAAATCAAGCTGTGATGACAAAACTTTTTTCTCTTGACGTTAGCAAAAACTAATCTGCAGCCAAAAGCAAAAGCGAACAAGCAATGTCTTTGTCTTTGTATGTGTGGGTACATGTTTTTGTTACCTGGTGCGTAATCAAATATATAAATANGCAGCTAGCCCAGGCAGCACCGACGTCTCAGTGCTGACTAGTGTATGTAGCCACAGAGTCACGGTTAACACACACTACACAAGGGATGCATCCCAACACTTTTACTTCAATTATACGCGTATTTTACTCACAAACCAACAGAGTACACACTTAACTCTGCGGCGGGAAACATGGTCATAAAAATAACAAAGAAGTTAGCTTAGCAAGGGTCGGACACACAAAACAAAACAACACTAAAAATCAGACGAAGCCCAACGCTGTTAGCTATTACAGAGACCCGCACATGACCCGCTCTGAGCTCTGAAGGCATTAATCAAATAAAACAGAAGTATTTACGACTGTAAAAAACCTCCATTAATCTGATATTAACCTTTTAAAGCTTTTTACAGGCCTGCTTCATGGCGCCATTTTGTTGAGTCTCAGTCCAATTCGGTTCTTCTGGGCTCCGTCAACTGCTCGGACCCGTCTCTCTCTTTGTCTGCTCCCGTCTGCCAGTCTGCTCACTCTGGTGGCTGCTGTTTCGGTTGTTTCGCTGAAAAATCAGTAAGCGTCCTTGCCTGTAAGCTGCTGGAAAATCACAAGGCTTCTTCCTTTGAGCTGTTGACTCTCAGCTAACACTTGAATGACGAAAGACGATAACTTCAGCTTCTAGACATGTTCATTTAACGAGAGATGCAAGAGAGGGTGCTAACAGCTAGGTGTTACGAAGAACTCTGACAAAGAGCGCGTGCCCGTCTCCATGCGCGCTCCGGTCGGACGCCCCCACGGTCTGACGCTCGTTCACATTTCTTAAAGGCACGGTACACAAAAATATACCACAATAGCAATAAAAGGTTTCTATTATAAAATTTTTGGGACCATTTGAATGTTTCTGTTAATGCGTTGATTTGGTCTTAAATGTCATTACTAATGGTCTTAAAAGGTCTTAAATTTAACTTACTGAAACCTGCATGAACCCTGCAGTCTCCTCTATCCCCTTCAGCTCTGGCTTGCCCCAGCCAGGGGTGTGTACTGAGCCCCCTCCTGTTTAATCTGCTGACATATACAGTGGTTTGCAAAAGTATTCATACCCCTTCAACTTTTCCATATTTTGTCACACTACAACCACAAACATAAATATATTTCACTGGAATTTAATGTGAAAGACCAACACAAAGTGGTATACAATTGTGAAGTGAGCCCCCTCCTGTTTAATCTGCTGACATATACAGTGGTTTGCAAAAGTATTCATACCCCTTGAACTTTTCCATATTTTGTCACATTACAACCACAAACAAATATATTTCACTGGAATTTAATGTGAAAGACCAACACAAAGTGGTATAC
>NW_013952971.1:201339-210956 GCF_001266775.1 Austrofundulus limnaeus
GTATACCACTTTGTGTTGGTCTTTCACATTAAATTCCAGTGAAATATATTTGTTTGTGGTTGTAATGTGACAAAATATGGAAAAGTTCAAGGGGTATGAATACTTTTGCAAACCACTGTATATGTCAGCAGATTAAACAGGAGGGGGCTCACTTCACAATTGTATACCACTTTGTGTTGGTCTTTCACATTAAATTCCAGTGAAATATATTTGTTTGTGGTTGTAATGTGACAAAATATGGAAAAGTTCAAGGGGTATGAATACTTTTGCAAACCACTGTAACTGCTCAGCAAGACATCCCAGCTGACATATAGTGAAGTTTGCAGACGACACAGCAGTAGTGGGACGTATCACAAACGAGTCCAAATCCAGAGAGGAGGTTGAACACCTGGTGCAGTGGTGCAATGAAAATAACCTCTGCATCAATATGAAAGTGTGCAAACACACTGTGATCTCACCTGGAGAGCCAACACTACCCGTCTGGTCAGGAAAGGCCATCAGCGTCTAGATGTCCTCAAGAAGCTGTGGAGAGCTGAACATTTTATCGCCATGTGGCACGGCAGCTGCACTGCTGCTGAGGACGGCAAATTTTGTTCTGTAAATATGGAGATGTGAGCCGATAAAATCCTTGAATCCTCAAAGGTTACTGACCTTGCTCACATTCAGTCAAACCATTTTATAATGACTTTCATTTGCTAAAAAAATAGGGAAAAAATGGTCGGCCTTCCTAACTTTTATTGTTTTGAAAAATAACTTAAAGAAAATTTAAAATGCAACAGGCAAAGAACAAGATTCAGAATATAAACATTCTCTGACAGCAGGAGGTGGAGGAGCAGTGTTCATGTAAGATTAATTTTACAAACGTATATTTATATATATTCATGTAAAAAAAAGACATTTTCACAAATATCACAAAAGCATTCTTTAAACATCCAGTGAGCCTAACGTGGTCTACAGCCCAACTCTTCTTCCAGCTACAAAAAAGGTCTAGAAAAGTTGATATTTATATATGTATAGACTGGATTCAGGAGTCCTGTGAGTACACAAAGCTGTACAAAAACAAATAAGACAGTGATGATGTCATCGGTGGACAGATGTGTCGGTTCAGACGACAGGAGCGGACCTCTGATCTGGACACGGCTCTTCTGTTTCCAGACTCTGGCTTCAGACAGCAGAAACACTGAGCTCAGCTTCAAGGCTTCCTGTGGTTCATGAAGCAGCTCAAACACTTCTGATGCTTTAAGATGAGCAGTAATGACAGAGGGAGGAGCACTCGTGGTAAAAAGTAGGATTAAAATTCTCTACAGGTCTCAGCTGTGTCCAGCTGAAAACATCAAACATGATTTTTATACTTTCAAACTGTTTCCACCCTGAAAACACCAGGTTCTAGATGAAAATGTTCACCCTGGAAGGTTTTAGAACCTTATCAGACAAGTAGGGGTCTCTGCAGAACGTGTTGTCCTGTGGGCAGAGACGGTCCAAATAGTCATTGGCCGAGGTCTTAATGTGGGCGGAGACGGTCCAAATCGTCATTGGCCGAGGTCAATGTGGGCGGAGACGTGCCTGCTCGTGATTGGCGGAAGTCTTGATGTGGGCGGAGACGGCCCAAGAGACGTGATTGGTCGGACTGACGGTGGGGTATGAGGCTGGAGGCAGCGGGGAGTAGTTTGGTCGTGTTAGGCAGGAAGTAACGTGTTTTTTAGAGTAATTTTAGTCGTAACTTGAGAAAGGAAAGTGCTAGCTGCACGAAATTTGAACGTCGTACATGTGAAAGGACATGTAACAATATGGCTTGGTTAAAACATCCCTAACCAGCCTGTACAGGCTGGTTAGGGATGTTTTAACCAAGCCATAATGTTACGCGTCCTTTCACATGTACGATGTTAATTAATCTTAAAGTACGACGTTCAAATTCCGTGCAGCTAGCACTTTCATTTCTAAAGTTACGACTAAAATTAATCTTAAAGAAAAACATGTTGCTTCCTGCCCGACTCGATCAAGCTACTCCTCGTTGCCTCCAGCCTCCTCAAACCCCAACGTCAATACGACCAATCGCGTCTCTTGGGCCGTCTCCGCCCACAGGACAAAACCTACTGCAGAGACCCCTTACTTGACTCAGAACAAATTTAGCTCTACAAACAGCCGTGGTGCTGGGCCTGCTGAAGGCCACACACTGGACTCAAACCACACAAAAGTTCAGATTCTCCCTGCGTACTGGATGTTGTGAGGAAGTAAACCGATTTGTGTAGAACCTGAAGCTCAGACCTCAGTCCAGCTCTTCAGACTCATTTGATCAAAGCTTGATTTAAAAAAAGGCCGAGTGCTTTTCATCATTCATAGTTTTAATTCTTGACCTGCAACATCAGGAGAAATAAAAGCCGAAGCCTTCAACTAAGAAGTCTGATGTTTTCCACAAACTGACAAACCAGTTCTGCTTTAGATGGACAGGAAGCAACAAATCTGCCTGCTGGCTTCTCAATCCTTCACGTTTTACTGCGAGGACAATCAGAGGAAGCCTAGAATACAACGTGTTTAGCCTCTTTCTGTAGCTCTGTAGAAAAGAATCAGGTGAAGAAAGCTAAGTGTGGAATCACAACAAGCATCACTGTGATCTAAGTTAGAGCTGCAACCGTCCCATAAGGGCATTAGTTCATTTGGTACTTCTCTGCTACAACGTGACCAAGTCCTCTGGTCTTCAGTGATCCTGGTTTCTGCAGGGTTTGATTACAGAGTGCTTGAACAGTTTTTGCTCGGTGTACTGATGATAAAATACTGACACGTCAGTGTAGGCCAACATTAAATGAAATGAAATTCAGATGACTAACTAAAACATGACCTGCTGGACTCTGGGTACACCCAGGTTCCCAAACCTTCCCTGGGTTTGTTCAGACCTGAGCCTGGGAGAACCGTGAGGAAAGCTGTAAACTCTGGGTTTGAACACAGCTCAGCATCTGAACCACGATGAGCATATAGAGAAGGTGGTCGTGCTCTTCATTTACACACTGACATACATGGCGATGAAGGTGGAGATGGTGACAGCAACGACCACGCCCTCCAATAAATACCTGAATCACACTCAACAAATGACCCAACACATTCACTTGCTTCGTCCAGAAACTACAGAGTCCTTCAACCTGCAGCTGAGGAACCCTGATCTATGGTCAACATAAGACAACAGAGTTTCAAACCAAGCAGAAAGTGAAGCAATAAATGGTGGCGTGATGCTAGTTTTTCTTCTTGACGTTGTTGTTGGAGGCGAGCCGAGACCGCGGTGCCGGGATCAGGCTTCCCAAAGGAGCTCGACTCCGAGCCACCTCAAAGAGTTTGGAGAAAATCTGGAGGAGACAGAGGAGGTGGTGAGGGACAGACAACTCAACGTAAACTATAGAAAGGAATGTGAATAGTTCAACAGGTAGACTCGAGAACATTTAAGTCACTTTTCTAAAAGTGCCACTTAGTGTAGTGTCGGTACGGTCAGTGTTGGAACGGGTCAGTTTGGGTGCTTTTCCATTGACGGTCCAGTCCGTTCCCAGTGGGTGTGTTTTGGGCGGTTGGTGGAGGTGGTTTTGGGGTTTTTCGAAAAAATAAAATAAAATAAATAAAGGTAATGCGCAAAATCAGAGATTAAAACACATTTGATGAATAACTTTTGAAATTTTAAAAATTTGCTAAAAATTAAAATTCAAATTGGATGGAAACAAGACTAATGTCACTGCTACAATTGAAAAAAAAAAAATGGAGTCTTGAGCAGCTTAGATGCAACCAGTGACTCCACCCCCTAGCCAATCAGTGACAAACAGTGTTCTGACGTCACATTTTGGTGTCAGCTAGAGCTGACCACAACCAAGTAGGTACTAAAAATGGGCCGGTTCCATGAATCTGGCCTAATGGAAATGGCTTGGAACCGAACCGTACCGACACTACACTAAGTGGCACTAGTGGAAAAGGTGGTTCAATAACATACTCTTATTGCTTCTTTTGAAAACTTTGTGGTTTAATTATTGACAGACTGATGAAACAACATTCAGACCTAAAGTAAATGAAATGTACATCTAACTAAAACAAAAACAAAAACCCAAAATGTCACTGAAACATAAGATTTGTTTTTATTTTGTTTTATCAACAAACAGCTAATCTCTATGGGAACATGTTTCTTCCCAGAGGAAAGGAAAGTTTCTTTTTTTATATAGTTCTCAGCAGAGCTGGAATTGTTAAAGGAGACCAATTATGGCAGAGATTCTTAACCTACGGGCCGCGGCAGATCGCCACCTTGAGGGCCTCAAAAGAACAACAGTGATTTTAAAAAAGGTGCAATACACTTTCTCACCACTAGTTGCGATAGTGCGCCGCTCAGTTGTTTAACAACATTTTTAATACTGTATGTAGAAGAAGAACCTTAGAAACCTGCCGAGAATGGAAACTTATTTTAAATGAAAAGTAGAAGCAAAAATGAAAGTAACTCATCAAAAAACACCAAAGTTTGTCACTAATATGAAGAGCAGCTTCTGTTTTTACCATGTAATATTTTAAAAGTTCAAAACATTATCAAATACAGTTGCAGATACAACTATATTTTAATTTGCACCTTAAATTAATTTTTTGTAGTTTATTTTTAAACATTTTGAATGTATTTTAAAGAAATTTTTAACTTGTCAAAAAGCTGTTGTTACTGTTATTGTTTGTCACTAATGTGAAGAGCAGCTTCTGGTTGTAAAAGTTTAAAAAGGCTTTATTTTCATTTGTACTTTATCAAAGTTATTTTTACTGTTTTTTTATTTAAAACATTTACATTAAATATTTTTATGATCACAACTTTTATTGAATTGTCTATTTTTGTTGTTGTTTATGTTAAAAATGTTTTTGTGTTGATAAGCATGAGTGGTGTGTTGACTGACCTTTGTATTTGTTCAGATAATTGTTATGGGCAGGTTACAATATAAAAATATTTGTCATAATCATGTCTTGTGATTTTTTGACAAGAGTTTTACTTTTAAACTGTAAGTGTATTTTATTTAGTTATATTATTTGTATTGTATTGCAAATACAATACAAATTAAACCAAGATTTAGAATAATTATCAATTCACGTAGGTCAAAAAGGTTAAGAACCCCTTCCGTAGACTGTCCCAATTCATAGGTGCCTCCTCATGCAGCCAACAAATGCAACAGACAAAACCCCCAAAACATAGACTGCATCTGATTATCCTACACAGCTGACCGTATCCTAGAATTCATTGCATCGTCAGCAAATAAACCAGGAAAACAGTGATGGTGGACTTTTTTTTTTACAGTAGGGTTTGGAAATTTATCACAGACTGAAGAACGTAAGTTAAAAAACTTAGCTGAAGAAACTTTTTGTTGCAACGAGATGTTAAATAAAATGCAATTACAAGTACTGGTACTGGAGCTAAACCCAAATTATTACCCTAATGCTTTTTTATTTATTTATTTGTAACATTTTTCTATTAAAACTGAATTTTATGAAGTTATACCTCAAAAAAACAACTGAAGCGTTGTGATAAAAAATGTATCACCATGGTAGTGAGGCAGTGTGTGGTCATGCACGTCTTCCGTTGACTAGACGTCTCATTTCACAGCCGTTTATGCAGCCAACACGAGCAGCCTACGACCCACATAGACTGAGACCAGCATGGGCCGTGTCTACGTCGGTTGCAACCCATGGATTGAGACACTTACAGTATTATTTGAACTCTGACTCTTTTTCATCTCTCTGATAGAGACTCAAAATAATCTAAAGAAACATCAGGTTCTTTTCCACAGTCTGTTGTTAGTTGTTGTAGCACTTTGTTTACATGCAGACATTCCTCTTTGACATCATTTCCTGTTTCTGCACATGTGAATATCTCAACAACTGTTAGTCTCGGCAGTGTGAAACTTGTTTTGCAACATCTTATTAAGATTTTCTTTCCAAAAATGTATTCATTTTTTAGTGAAATTTGATGCCACAGGCACTTTAATATTAAGCTTAGCAAAGTAGCAAAACAAAGACTACAAAATAAAAAGGACAAAAAACTAACTCAACACTAAATGTAGCAAAATTGTAGCTAAAGGATAAATGTAGCAATACCATTTTCAAAGGCTAAAATTAGCAGGCAAAGTACCTAAAAAGTAAAAGAAGCACAAGATGACAAAATAGAGCAAGTTTGTTAAAAGTAATTAAAAATATCTTTGTTGTCGTTTCATCTGATCTGCAGTCGCATGTTTTGGACACTCAGGTGGAGAGAGGGGCGGAGCTGTCAACTGACCACTACCTGGTGGTGAGTTGGCTCCGTTGGTGGGGGAGGATGCCAGTCAGACCTGGCAGACCCCAACATATAGTGACGGTTTGCTGGGAACGTCTGTCAGTCTCCTGTCAGACGGAGCTTCACCTCACACCTCCAAGAGAACTTTGAACATTTTACGGGGAAGGTCGGGGGACATCGAGTCCGAGTGGGCCATGTTCCATGCCTCCATTGTCGAAGAATCTTACCTGAGCTGTGGCCGCAAGGTTGTCGTTGATTGTCGTGGCGGCAACCCTCAAACCTGCTGGTGGACACCGGCGGTGAGGGATGCTGTCAGGCTGAAGGAATCCTATCGGGTCTTTTTGGCCTGTGGGACTGTGGAAGCATCCGATAGGTATCGGAAGTCCAAGTGGGCCAGTGGGCAGGTTACTTCAAAGACCTCCTCAATCCCACCAGCACATCTTCCAATGTGGAAGCAGAACCTGAGGACCCTGGGTCAGACTCTCCAATCTCTGGTGCAGAAGTTATCGAGGTGGTTAAAAAGCCCCTCAGTGGAAAGGTGCCGGGAGTGGATGACATTCGCTCAGAGTTCCTTAAGGCTCTGGGTGTTGTGGTTGTGTTGTTTCATGCAACTCTACAATATTATGTGAACATTGGGGGCAGTTCCCCTGATGTGTTCCAACTACAGGGGGATCACACTTCTGAGCCTCCCTGGTAAGGTCTATTCAGGGGTCCTGGAGAGGAGGGTCTGTCGGATAGTCGAATCATGGATTCAGGAAGAGCAGTGTGGTTTTCGTCCTGGTCGGGAAACACTGGACCAGCTCTACACCCTCAGCGGGGTCCTGGAGGGTTCATAAGAGTCTGCTCAAACAGTCTACATGCGATTTGTGGACTTGGAGAAGGCATTTGAATGTATCCCTCAGGGACTCCTGTGGGGGAGGGGGGGTGTACTCCGGGAGTATGGGGTACCAGGCTCGTTGATACAGGCTGTTAGGTCCCTGTACAACCGGTGCCAGAGCTTGGTCCGCATTGCCAGTAGTAAGTCGGACTCGTTTCCGGTGAGAGTTGGACTCCGCCAAGGTTGCCCTTTGTCACCAATTCTGTTCATAACTTTTATGGACAGAATTTCTAGGAGCAGCCAAGGTGTTGAGGGGATCCGTTTTTGTGACCTTAGGATCACATCTCTGCTTTTTGCAGATGATGTGGTCCTGTTGACTTCATCAGATCCTGATCTCCAGCTCTCACTGGAGCGGTTCACAGCCGAGTGTGAAGCGGCCGGGATGAGGATCAGTGCCTCCAAATTCAAGACCATGGTCTTGAGATGGAAACCGGTAAGGTGCCTTCTCTGGGTCAGGGAAGAGGTCCTGCCCCAAGTGGAGGAGTTTAAGTATCTCGGGATCTTGTTCATGATTGAGGGAAGAATGGAGCGGGAGATCGACAGGTGGATTGGTACTGTGTCTGCAGTGATGTGGGCGCTGTACCGGTTGGTCTACGTTTCTACCCTCATCATTGGTCACGAAAGACCATAGATGAGATAATGACCGAAAGAACAAAATTGCGGATACAAGCAGCCGAAATGAGTTTCCTTCGCAGGGTGGCTGGGCTCTCCCGTAGAGATAGGCTGAGAAGCTCAGTCATCCAGGAGGGACTCAGAGTAGTGCCGATGCTCCTCCACGTCGAGAGGAGCCAGTTGAGGTGGTTCATCTGGTTAGGATGCCTCCTGGACTCCTCCCTGGTGAAGTGTTCTGGACACGTCCCACTGGGAGGAGACCCAGAGAAAGACCCAGGACACGTTGGAGGGACTATGTTCCTCAGCTGGTCTGGGAACACCTTGGGATTCCCCCAGATGAGCTGGCCCAAGTGTCTGGAGAGAGGGAAGTCTGGGTCTCTGTGCTGCTGTACACGAGACCTGACCCCGGATAAGAAGAAGAACATACAAGTAGCTGGATAGATGGTTGGATGGATGGATATTTCTGGAGAAATTTATTTTTGAAATGATGTGAAACTATTCTAAAAGTTAGAAAAACCAAAGGTTATGGCAGAATATTCCTGATTGATTCTACATTCAGATAAGTTTGTGCTTCAAGTGGCACCAAGTATTTGGAATTAATTAGAGTGAAAACAAAGTTATATAAACCAAAAAAAAAGAGAGCAGTAGATTTAACGCTGCCTTCACACAGAAAAGGTTTTATTAAAGGCTCAAATTTTTTATTGTGTGTGTGAGAGAGAGAGAGAGACAGAGACAGAGAGAGAGAGACAGAGACAGAGAGAGAGAGAGAGAGAGAGAGAGAGAGAGAGAGAGACAGAGNAGCAGCAGCGGTCAAAATACCTCAGAAACTCGAACAAATAGGCTTTAACAAGGTTTTAATAAGCTAAACAATAGAGGTACATGAGAAAATGTGTTCATAACGAACGAAAATAAATAAATAATTAAACTCTGTCCATGCCAGCCTCAAACCCTGGTCTCCCACTCTCTGGTCCAACACTCTACCCATTGCCCTATTGGAGGCTTGTTGTGAAACGAGCTACACATTACACAACAACAACCGTGAYGGCTTTTTATACTGAGGAGGTGGAGCTTCACCTGGGGGTTGCTAGGTGAGGGGCTGAACGCAGGTGGCGGTGGGTTGTCGTACGGCTTGTGACATCACAAAATGACAGAAGTATAAAACTTGTCATTAATATACATTAAAAATACATTTACTTACAGTAAATATGCACCTGGGTGCATTTTTTTGGTCTTAGGACTGTTTTCTTAAGCAGTACATACCCAAAGTTGAGTAAAAAAACTCTTTAAAAAGTGAATTTTGCGTAATAGGTCCCCTTTAAGTCTGGGGAGAGGAGAGGTTTGACCCCATAGAGATTTGCTGTTTGCTGATAAGACAAAATAAAATAAATCTTATGTTATTGTCCTAATGCATCTCAGTAATCCAGGTAGAAAAAAAATCAAAAAGAAAAAGATCTTCTGTTATTGTTTTTCCTCAAACATGTATAATTCCAATGTTTAAACCCTTTAATATGTTTGACTTTGTGTTAAATTAATTTATTCTAATAATCTTTTCTTTCTTTTTTAAGTTTGTCAGCTTATTGTTATTTTAGGGGTCATGCAGTCTTGTGGACTTGGAGAAGCTGTTCCGTGTTCCTGGAGGTACACTGGAGGGTGAGAATGGGATTGTGGGTCTGTTGTTGTACTCAGATGACTCTGCAGTTGTTGGGTGTATCAGAGATGGACAGGAAGCTGAGTACAGAGAGCTGGTGGACTGCTTTGTGGCATGGTGTGGGAACAATCATCTCATCTTGAATGTCAACAAAACAAAAGAGATGATTGTAGATTTCAGATCAAACCCTGTTTCCATCATGGGAGAAGAAGTGGAGG
>NW_013952971.1:211573-212080 GCF_001266775.1 Austrofundulus limnaeus
GGGTCATTCAGTCCTGATACAAGCAGGGTTTAGTTCACATTACATTTAGTCACTTCACACAACAGTATGAAATGACTAAATGTAAACAAGTGGCTCATTTGGAAGAATTGCACTTGATTTGTAAAGTTCTCACCTTTCGAGGAGTCCTCTGATGGCATTAARAGACAAAACAGCAAGTGTTAGAGGTAGAGGAGGATTAAAGACAGAAGTCTGTAGTTTTAAATGGTTTTCAGGTTCAGTGTCCAGCTCAACAAAAGTACGTAAGATTTTTTATTTTGTCTCCTACAAATATAAGGAAGTGTTTTGTTAATAAAGTTATTTCCTTTCTGAATACCAGAATAAATGAGTGAGAATACAAAAACCGCTGGAGAAGTCAGTTTCAGTCAACYGTTTCCATCACGAGCAGGAATCTCATTCCTCTGGTTCATTTAATGACTGAACGGTTTCTTTTTCCAGGTAGGATGATTATTAACTTGAGATTTTTAAAAACAGTGGGCCTCATGCAAG
>NW_013952971.1:212794-214539 GCF_001266775.1 Austrofundulus limnaeus
CCTATTGTCAAGATAATCATGGAGTGTGATTTATTTTCAACTCAAAATATCTTCAAAGTAACGAAATATAAAGTTATTAGGGAGGAAAATCAGTCTGATAACAGCAGACTGTTCGTATCTGAAAAAAATCTTAAAATATGAAAACATTGGTGAATGTGATGAGTTCTCCTAAATCACTCGTACGCACAACTTAAGAACAAATCTGTGCGTACGACAGTTCTTGCATGAGGCCCAATGTTTAGATGCACAAGTTTCATTTATTTTCAAAATTCTTTAAAAAAAATATTGATTTTTTTATGTTTTATATTCATTTCATCCTGGAAATGGAACAAACTAAACAAATCATTAAAAACCCAAAGTTAATGTCGTCCATGACGTGGAAACTTTTGACCTGGACTGCAGGTCCACTTGAGAACCTGAACACCGGCTTAAAACAAAAATCAAGCCTGAAAAGCTCGACCAACACAGCTGAACCGCTCACCTGTTCCCAAAGGATTTCAGCCACCTTGTCGATGACTCCTCCCACTTCACGAAACTCTCCAGAGTATTTGACATAAGCCCAGACGCAGAGCGCTGTYAGAGCTCCTCCCATCACCAGATTGCACAACATGGCCACAGATCTGATCCCCAAAAAGCCAGTGACCAACGATATTGTGTACATGATGAACATGACAGCGAACAGGGCGGCGGGCGTTCGCGCAGCGTAAAAGATGTTTTTGCCGTCGTTGTGCTTGCTGAAGTTTGCGTAGGCTTCATCCAGCTCCACCTCTAGCTGCTCCTGGTAGCGCTTGCAGAAGTCCTCGCCCCCCATCTTCTTAACGGAGCGAAAATGTCGCACAGCTGACTGTCGCAGCTCGGCGTGACGGTGCTCCAGCTCTGCTGGAGAGATGTACGGTTTGTCTCCGCCGCAGACCTGACGGGTGCAGAACACTGGTAATGTTTGAGGAAACATAAACCTGGACCTCTGAAGAGCCACTCTTTACCTGTTCCATGCTTTTGTTGTACATGTCTTTGGCTCCCGCTACAGCWGCCAGGTTATTTGCTTCAGATGTTGCCTAGGCAAAAAACAACAGCATATTTACCATTAGTGATGAGGCAGAATGTAGGAAAACTAACATGAACAAGTAAATCAGAAATAAATTTTCTACCACAAATATTACCTGTCATTTCTTAAGAACTCATAACCCAGTTGATATTTTGTTTTGAGACAAGTGGTTAGGTTAGCAACATTCAGATTTTACTTTCTCTGAGACCTGCTGTACCAGGACCTGAGTGGCCAAGCCTGGTCCTGGAGGGTCACAGCCCTTCATGTTTAACTTGTTTCTCTGCTCYGACWCACCTGATGCAGTCATTTAATTACCTCATCCAAGTTCTGCAAAAACTTGATAATTGCCCAYTCATTGAAATCAGGTGTGTTGGAGCAGAAAAAAACAAAAACATGCAGAGAGCAGGTCAGAACGAGCTGTACGACTGCGCAGACAACAATTTTTGTTTAAGAAAAACACCACCCGGCAGTGCTTCACTAACCTTCCTACTTTTAAGTTAATTTCTTTGGTCTGAACCAACAGTCTGTTGAGTTGGAAAGCGAACGCTCTCGTGCTTCACGAGGATGCAGCTGGCTCTCCAAGGAGAACCAGCGTCTTTGCATAAATCAAATAGTTCTTCTGTTTTTATTTAAAGGCACAGTGTGTAGGATTTGTTGTTTTCAGCAACATCTAGTGGTTGAGTGGTTGAATCATCCTCCC
>NW_013952971.1:216099-217465 GCF_001266775.1 Austrofundulus limnaeus
TGAACCATATTCCTCCGAACTTTAATTCCTAAAGGTTTGCTTTTTATGTTTTGATGTTGAATTCACTTTTTTGACGGTAAATTTGGGTGTACTGTTTTTTTATGTTGGGGGTGCGGCTTATAGTCCGGTGCAGCTTATATGTTAATGTTCGCGGGTTTTTTTTTAAAATGGTGGGTGCAGCTTATAGTCCGAAAAATACGGTAACCGTCGCTAAACTGGCAGGGTCCACACCTCTCAGGATAATTGAGAGAAGTTATCAGGAACGTGTTGCTACAATCAGGAAAGTTGTAATTATTCTGTCATCAACTAGTTTTGGCGATGTTACTGCTGTCTGGAGACGTAGAGAAAGAAATGCAGTTTTCTTCACGTTACGGGATTACTGAGAAGACGCAAACAGCGGGAGGAGGGTTCTGCTGCCAGTCGCGGCTGCAGCCGACCAGAAACTGGTACCRGTACGGGGAACAGCTCATCAGCTATGTGAGGTAAATGTTAGCTATGTCACAACTTATTCTGCAAAAGTGTTTCCATCTCTCCTTTTGCGCATTAAGTGTTTTTCGAAAAAAAACAAAAACCACCTCAAGCGAGCGTAAAAACTTTTTAGCGAATAGAGGATTTTTTTTTCCGAATTTTGCTGTTCCCATCCAACTTTTTTCCCATTTTTAATGCGACACTTCTAAATGCGCATCAAAAAGCCTTGATGGAAACACGGGAAACCTATGAATGTTTAGTCATTATCATTTAAAAAAGAAAGTGACAGGTAAAAATTGATGATGGATTTTTTTCTTACCCTGTCAGTCAAAATGACGTACACCAAAAAGTCTAGTGCAACCTCTGGTTCAGACCTCTATTAGTTCATAGGGCAGACTAAAAAAATCATAATGCCTCTCTGGTATCGTTCAGGGGGCCGGGCCAAATGTGGAGGCAGGCYGGGTAGTTTGWGGACCACTGCTCTACAGTASAAGWCTTTGTGAAAGTTGGTTTCGTTTTCTCCTCTCTAGCTGGATGGCAGGACGGTACCTGATGTAGAGGTGTGACGACATGTAGGAAGTCTTTTGTTTTGACCTCAAGTTTTTCAAACATTTATATTTTTTATCCAATACTGAGAAGCAGGTACTCTGGCTCTACCACACAATGCTGTAGAAGTGAAAGTGGAAAAAATTCTTAAGTCTCCTTCGTGTTTTCATGTAAACAATAGTGTCATAACACCGCCTCTAATCTCCACTACAAYACATCATCATCCTGGGTTTTGTGTGTTTATGTTCACACCCCATGTATAACCTGTTTCTGGTGTATTTCAGTGGAAGTGTTACAGTCCTCCCTACGGCTTTAAAGGAACAGTGTGTAGGATTTTGTCAATTCTTTTAGC
>NW_013952971.1:219750-220910 GCF_001266775.1 Austrofundulus limnaeus
GTCTGTTTTTCAGTTGCAATTTTAAATATAATTTATAATATATTGAAAGATCTTTCACGCTCATCTTTCTGATTTGTTAGGTTTTAGGTTTGAAAATAAAGGGAATTTTAAAGTGCCCACTGTGAGCCACATCCCAACCTGGCTCCAGTATGTTTTACATTTTAAGACAGATGTACAAGAAATCTAAAATAACCGCTTGTGAACAACTTAAAAATTCAATTAGATGATCAGAATCTGACAGATATAACTTTGTTGACACTGAAATGCTGTGGACATTTATTACAGAGCCTAAATGAAAACAGAAAAGGGAATTAAAGCACATTTATTTATTAACTTTATTCATAAATYTGCTGTAACATTTTTAGAGATATTTACATGATGCCTTTATTTTTTTGGCAAGAGCGTCTTTGATTTTGCTACAACTGTTCATCGCTCTGCTTTGTTGTTGTTTTGGGTTTGTTCCAGCTCTCAGCATTAATCTTGCAAGGGGGTCCCCGGCCAGAAGCCAAAGTTATTTGGGGGGCCTTGGCATGGAAAAGTTTGGGAACTCCTAGTATAAGCCACTTAGACATTTTCTTTACTTCATTTCAAAATATATATTTCTTATCTGTCTAGTGCTGCTTCACTTCTACATAAATCTAATGAAGCTTTGAAAAGATAAGGCTTAATATTTACAACTGATCAAACTCACTTTAAAGTAATGAAGCAAGTCTTTACAAGTGATTTTTACTCCTCCGATCTCCTTCTCCACCAGGTTTTCAGGAGACAGGAGTGTTGGCACAAGGTTCACCAGCTCCATCTTAAACTCCTCATCAATATCTGCAAAGAAACAAAAACGAACAGAAGCAGCAGAAAACCATTTACTTTGGTAAACTTGTGGAAACGCTGTAAGTAGGAGAGCAAAAGCTTGACAGACAGACTGACTGCCCACAAAGGCTGTGGCGCACGGCCTTTGTGGAGACTCTCCAACGTCTTGTGACGTCATGAAAACCCTCCACTGAGGCGCAGAGACTCGTTTCTTCATTTCAACTGTTAAATAAACAAAGATCTGTGTTCCTCTGTGTTTACAGTAATTATGGTAATAAACTCATGTTATTATATATATATGTGTGTGTGTGTGAGAGAGAGAGAGAGAGAGAGAGATATTTTTTGCAAAAAAT
>NW_013952971.1:221411-223294 GCF_001266775.1 Austrofundulus limnaeus
CTCAGGGCACTGCACACACACACACACACACACACACACACACAAAAAAAACAAAACAATAAATATATTGTACTTAATCCTGCTTAATAATCATTTCACACTTTGTTGAAAGCAGTAAATTCTATATTTTGATCAGCTGCTCCTGCTAATTAGAACAAGGACAAGTCCAGTTTATCTTCTGGGGTTTTAACAAGTGTATGAAAATTTAGAGTGGTGATGTGAAGTAAAGGAGAGGTGATCATCGGCGACATTGGATCTGTATCTGGATCTGTTCTCTGTGGTGTAGAGAAAGAGGACTGATCTAAGAGCTGCTTTGAGTGTTTTTTTAATTTAAAAAAAGTTTTTTTTCTTTTTGGCGGGCCGGACCGAAGTCACCCAACACTCACTGGTTGTATTTCAGAAAAATGTTAACCCATGCTTTAAAAAGCAAATGGAAGGTAGGAAAATGTTTCTGTTAACACAGGTGCGTCTCTCAAAGGCGTGATGCTTTATTACATAATGGATCACATTATTACACTTTAATTTCTAACAAGAACAACCACCGCACTTTGTAACAATCGCTGCAAAATGTAATATTACATAATGCAGAAGTAAGTTTTCTAAAATGCGTTGAAGACTTTTATTAYGTTTTGCCTCATTACATATTGCAATTTTAGTACAGTTTTATTATATTTTGACGYCAGATTTTATTACGTAACATATTGCGGCGTTTTTACATAACGCAGCGTTACATCCCTCCCCCACCCCTTGCAGAGTAAGTTGGTGGCAACCTGGYGTTGACCTTTACCTTTGAGTCGGCCGTCAAAGTGAGGGTTCGTTGCCACTTTAAGGCCAGGGTGTGGCAACAAGAAGCAGCTGATGTTGGAGAAGCAGGAGTGGATGTGTTTTCGGACATTCTGCAGCTCCTCGTGTTGGTTCTGTTTCACCTGAACACAAGTGTAACTGTCAGTTATTAGTGACTGAGAGGATTACATGATAGCACTTACATTTCAGATATTCTGCAGCATGCCGTGTAGATTACTATCCCCGGTGGCAAATGGATGAGGAAGCATAGAGAGAGAAAGTAGAAGCAAGGCTGCAGGCCCGGCGCACTAACAAAGCCTCGCCTCACAAACCTCTGCACCCCAGTCTTTTCTTGGCTAACGCAGATCCCTCGTCAACAAAATAAATGAAGTAAGGCTCCAGATCACAACATCCCATACGGTCAAGGACATTTGTGCGCTGACACAGAAACATGGCTCAACAAATGTATACCCGACTCTGCTATCGAGCTAACCAGCTACATAAGCGCGGACTCCAATGCAGAGGAGGGGTTTCTTGTGTGTAAATAAAAAAAAACTGGTGCAAAAACATTAACTGTAGATGGCTACCTCTCCACTGATCTGTAATGCATTGCTGTGAAATGTAGACCCATCTTTAAACCGGGACTTTAGTGTGGTAATGATTACTGGCTGTTTATTCCACCAGATGCTAATGCTAACATGGTCCTGAGTCTACAGAGTACCATTAACAACCAACAGAGCTGCTATCCTGAGGAAACGTTAAATGTGCCACCGGAGGAGCCAACACACTGGATAGGGTCTATTCTAATATCTAGCTGAGATTCAGAGCTAAACAACTACCACACCTGKGCCAGTCTGATCACTTGTCATTGCTACTAATACCAGCACACACGCCTCTCCGGAGACCTGCTGCCACCACAATATGGAGGCAAAACAGTGACAGCTTACTTTGACATTCAAAAAGAGATCTGGCCCTGAAAACTAAAACATTGGGGGAAAAATAATACATTGTCCTGGAAAGATATAACAGTGACATTGAAACTTAACGCGATCCCCGATTAGTTGTAACCTTAAACTTTATTTGATAAACATATATTTTAA
>NW_013952971.1:223922-225996 GCF_001266775.1 Austrofundulus limnaeus
AAATATGGATGGAGGACCTCAGTTTAGCTTGTTTGTTGTGCTAGCGCTGAGCTAATACATATAGTGTTGGTGCTAATGCTAAAGCTAACAAGCTAAGCTGAGGTTCTTCTTCCATGAAGCAGCTCTGTTGTCTGCATGTCCATTAGTTCATCAAATATTGCCTTTAAGTTACTTTTGTTTTGTGATATTAATAACGTTAATATATTGATATTTTTCTAATTTCGATCTAATTTTGCTTCTGCTTGGCGTTGTCATGGTTGCTAGTCGACAGGACGTACGCCAGGGTAAGTACGGGAGGCTAGACCGTCCAAACTCACAGCCACTTTTTTCCGGTCTTCACGGTCTACCAAGGACCCGGCCCACCTAGACCGGGCAGGCTGGGTCTTCAGAGGACCCGGCATCTCATTTTGGACACAGCCTACATCTGCCTACAGTCCTCCAATGGAAGGTTCCGGTCCAAGTACCGCTCCTCCACAGTAGGTAAGGGTCTTGTTTTTATTATTATCAGCATTATAAGCTATAGAAACTGACAACTGATTCAGTTTTACTCTTAAAATAAGCTAACTGGCGACTTATTTTTGGAAGATGTGTTAAGACCGCTTAGCATGTTACTAGCTAGCTTAGATATATCAGCAACACTGGGTGTTGAATGAATAGGGTGAATGAACATTGATCAGTAAATCTGACCTGGTGCCCCAACAGGTAATAGAGTTGGTAGAAGAGAAACAGTTAATTAGCCTTTCTGTTTACTTGCTACATGCACATACAGCAGGTCACAACATCTCCTCCATTTTCACAGTGGAGGAGAAAGAGGTGAGATGTTCGCTGCATGCTGCCAACCCCAGGAAAGCTGCTGGACCCAACAGAGTTGTCTCAGGCCACAGTCCCACCCTGCTTGAAGTCCTTCATCACAGTCCCCATAACAAACAAAATCACCCATCACCATCCTGAATGACTGCAGGCCAATGGCACTGACCCCTGTGGTCATGAAGTGTTTGGAGAGCCTAGTTCAGAGGCATATTATGTTATTTAACCCTCGTGCCATTCGCCTACAGGAACAGCTTGAGTGAGGATGCCATTGCTGTAGCCCTGTATGCTGCTCTGGCTGATCTGGAGCACCAGGGGAGCTACGCACGTCTCCTCTTCATCGACTTCAGCTCTGCTTTTAAACACCATCCAGCCCCACAGACTGGTGGGCAAGCTCTCAGCCCTGCAGATCCCAGACTCCAAATGTCACCGGATTAAAGACTTTTTGACAGATCRCACACAAAGTTGTCGTGGGAACCTACCCCTTAGCTGTTACCACTGGCACCGGTTCACCACAGGGCTGTGTGCTGAGCCCCCTGCTCTTCACATTGTACATGAACGATTGCACTCCCACCCACCACAGCAACTCAGTCATTAAGTTTGTGGATGACACCACTGTAGTTGGCTTCATCTCTGGAGGGGATGAGACAGCCTCCAGAGACAAAGTGAAGCAGATGACARAGTGGTGCTCAGAAAACAACTGAACAGAAAACAGTGAGTACCTGTAGCCCTGTATACAGGCCCACTGACTGATTACAAGATTGTAGACACTGTGATGCTAATTGTTGGACACACCTGATTTAACATGTCCCTTTGGTCACATTATTTTTGGCGGCACCATCATTTTTGTCTAGGCCTGTTTCATGAGTTTTGTTTTTTTTAGCTGAGAGAGCTGATCATCAGATATCCTACATTAACATTCAGGGTGGATAAGAGCTTGTACATCCTCACACTGGAAATCTAGAGAACGTAATTATTTATCTAGATTTCATCAGCGTTAATAAAAGGGTTCTGTCTGTGTGACAATGTATATTTATTTTTCATTTACAAAAACTAAAACAGTCCACAGTATTTTTACAGTCTTTGTCTTACAGTTTAAGTAAATTTCATCAAATAATGTCTGTTAGTTGTGGAGCCCTGTAAATCTCTGGGCGAACACTTTTTTGGCTGTAGATACACTAAGCCAGAGATGTGGCACAATGCTGGATTGCCATCAGCCCTGCAGAAATTACTATGATTAATCAATTAATGGACTACTTTAAAAATA
>NW_013952971.1:227459-229167 GCF_001266775.1 Austrofundulus limnaeus
AAAGTAACATTCACTGACTTCCACAATGTTTTCTCTTCATTTCTTTGAGTGTTCCTGAAAGCCAACCAGTTGCACTTTGGAATGACCTTATTATTGTATCATGTTTTTGATCCGAGTTTGTTTTACAGAAAGAAATGTCTGAATGAGTGCTCATCCAAGACTGCTGATTCCATACTATTTGCCAGGGGTTGTAGCAACTTGGCTATCAGTTAGGATAAATATTTCTTTCTGTATACAATGAGGGTCTTTGAGAAATGCCACACACTAGTGGATTGCATGCATCTCAGCTTGAGATACATTTGCAAAACCACCTAGCGTGTATCTGTACTCTCTCTAACCATGGCTGTGCAAAATCTGCACCCCTGCACCTACTGACCTCTTCAAAAGGGATTTGTCTGTAAAACTGTAGAAACCGTTGGGCGACAGGCCCACCAGAGAGAAATTACTCCAGGCAGACCTGCCTTCTATCTCTGTCTTRAAACTTGGTTCAAAACTGTATTTTTTGACCATTCTGTCTCCAGGTCCTGCAGTTAMTGGAACAGCAGCAACTGCCCAGTCCCAGGTTCTAATGTGCTGTGAGTTGGACAGGTTTTTCCACCTAACAGATTGATGTAACCTCACTGTAGAAGAAAACATAAACAAATGTATTTGTTTTAAACATAAACAAATGTATTTATTGCCTAGTTTTAATAAATCCTCCATGAAACTGGTTAATATCGCTAACTCCTATGATTAATTTATCTCTGTAACAAAGTCAAACACGCACCCTAAACTCTACTGCTCTGGCTAATAAATTCTTCATCTACAGAGGTATTTTTCTATAAACACCATAGTGTATCATWTTTCGTTGACATAATATGAAATCATTAATATGATATGACATCCTGGTGTTCAAGGAATAACCTGACCCTAAACGCCAAAAAAACCAAGGAGGTCATTGTTGACTTCAGCAAAGTCAGCAGCAATCTGGCCCCCCTCTACATCAACAGCAAGTGTGTAGAGAGGGTCCATCCTTTCCTGTTTCTGGGTGTCCACATCACAGCTGACCTCACCTGGACTGAGAATACCACAGCGGTCATCAAGAAGGCTCAGCAGAGGCTACACTTTCTGAGAGTCCTTAGGAAGCTGCTGACCTACAGGTCATCAATAGAGAGCCTGCTAACATATTGTATCACAGTATGGTACGGCAGCTGCACCCTGGCGAACAGGGAGAGGCTCCAGAGAATAGTCAAGACAGCTCAGAAGATCATTGGCTGTCCTCTCCCCTCCCTCATGGACATTTACTCATCACGCTGCCTCAGTAGAGCTGAGCACACCACCAAGGACAGCTCCCACCCAGGCTCTCAACTGTTTGACTTGTTGCCCTCAGGAAAGAGCTACAAGTGCACCAGAACAAGAACAGCTTTTTCCCAAAAGCCATCACCTTCCTGAACTCTTGCATGCACTGACTCTTGATTTACAATCAGCTAGAAACTTAAATACATACGTACCATGGAACACGTCACTTTATTTTGTTAATGATCACCTGAAATACCAGCATAATCCATGTACCTCAATATACAAAATGTGCAATATTTAAACAATGTGCAATAATGTCGTTTTACTTTCTTCTACTTTAGTTTTACATTTACAACTGACTCATTGTGCTTCTTTTTTATTATTGTATACTTAAATGCATATATATTGTATAGAGTATACTGTACAGTGG
>NW_013952971.1:230452-232992 GCF_001266775.1 Austrofundulus limnaeus
CACATTTACCCACTCACACAGCACTCTATATGTCTCTCTACAAAGCTAACCCAGACAGATTAGGCCTGAGTCACACTACAAGATTTTAAAGCAGTCGGACGATTTTCAAAGACTGAGAGAGCCCACACACGAGGATAAAAAATCCTGGATCTACCAGGTTTGGTCCTACAGTGTGTGGTGTACAGACACACAACAAGAGACAACACACCACACATGAAAAGATACTTCATTCATGAACATTCAGATGTCAGATTTTAAATCACGCGAGACTTCCTGAAATCACGCGAGAATTCAGATGTCCAGGAAAAATCTGATGTGACCTCCAGAGAGACGTGAGTTCAGAGTTAATAAACATTTGCAACAAGGATGTGGATCGTTTGGACTATTTTTACCAGAGGAAAAACAATTCCAGGACTTTTAACATCCAGCAGACTTTCTGCTGAGTCATGACAGTTTTTTGTCTTCTGTATTTTGGATTCACCTCTCTTTCTGATTGGCTACACGACTCATTCACAGTCTGAGAGCTCAGGTGAACACTACACACACTGTGATATCAGGCCAAAAAATCAAACATGGTGAATATCCCCGATTTGAGGTCGGAGCGGTCCCGACGTCCTTCCGAGCCGACTAGATCACTCTTAACTCACCACCCACAGCAGGAATATCTGCTCAGATTATCTTTAGAGCCATCATGATAATCTGGACTTCCTTAAGCTTGTCAGAAGGACAAAAATTGGCCTGATTTTCTTGTAGTGTGACTCAGACCTTAGTCTGTCTAATAGACTAACCAGTGCTTAAATCCCATTCATACACTGACAGGAAACACATCGTAGGCAGTGGGGTTCAGTGTCTTGCTCAGGGACACTTCAAATAGCAGTTAATTGAACTGCCAACTCCTGTATTAAAGGATATCTCCCTTAACCAGTTAGTCACAACCACCCCAMCAAAAAAGCTCCATCAATGCAGAAACTAAGCAGGAGTTCAGTGTCTCAGCAGACCACCTTCCTTACCACAGGGACTTGATTTAAATAACTGAGTTTATGACAGCTCTATTTTTTAGGTTCGGGGCCTTGAGCTCTGCTGACAAACAGCCAGCCCTTCAGGGCTGATGTAACGCTCTCTGAGCTTCACATTATGAGATACTCACTAATGCTTACAGGACTTATTTCAGATTTCAAATAGGCAGACCTGTGTAGACAAATGAAAAAAATAAATATAACTAAATATCAGTTTCACATGTAAACATATCTAGCCCATCTCAGTTTTATAATACGTTTTAGGTAGTCGAGACCAAAAATGGAATAAAAWTCCCATCTTTCTATTCCCACCTGGTGTGAATGAGACATGTGGCTGCCTGCTGGACTAATCCTGCCCAAACTCATCACCAGAACCCAACATGGACCTGATGTTCTGTCACAGAACAAAAAGCTGTGAAGATCAACAGAGCTTTCTCCTTCAGCCCGTCAAAACGGCTGTTAAAATCTGAAGAAACTTTGCTCAGCTTTGTTTTTTTTACAGACAATTAACTTTTCTCATCATTTAAATTTTAAATACCAGAGAAAACAACAAGCAAGACTAATTTTAAAAAGTCTTACCTGGAGGTGCTGGAGGTCATCCTCCTGGAGGTTTTGGGACAAATTGTAAACCTTAAAGAAATAAAAATTAAAACTGTCAGAGGACTTTGCAACATTTWATATATCTGTGTTGAATTACCCAACATCCTTTGCTCTGGGAGTGCAGGGATAGATGCAGAGAGTTGCTCACTACAGTTATGACTAATGAGTTTTACATACGGATGTTAAAATGATCTTTACCAGGTTTTCAATTGATTTAAATCTCATGTGAAGTGTACAAAAACAAATGGTGTATGTAAATATGTATTACACAGGAACAAAGCTAATAAACGTGCACACTTGCTGCTTTTTCTCTTATATTATAAGAACGCAGCAGCCTGGAGCAGTTCRTCACGTAATCACAGTGTGACCACTTGTGATAACAGAATTATTAATATTGTTGGTATTTTGGCTGTTCATAATTTAGGTTCATCAAAAAGATTTTATTAACCACCGGTCGAAGCTGCGTTTAATTTTTTTTTTCTTTATATTAAAATTTTATCTCGGTTTATGTTAAAATTATWCCTAAGACCACATTTCAAACTGAGACTTCAAGAAGCAGTTTAAAGACACGAGAGTGACACAGGTCTATTTTTCTTAGTTGTTCACTAACAGTTGTCAACTTCATGGGAAAGTTGTGTGATTTTAGGTCCACACCTGATTTATTGTATTGAGGTCTGGGGAAAAGCGTGTCGGATAATTACAAATCCTGTTTTTTTATTACAAAAAACATCTGTGAGAATTATTACTGAAAACATTGTCGTCACCCATCAAATTCATTATTTTGTAAATTGAAAATATTGAAGTAATATTGATGTGGTTGATTATAATATTCTACAGGTTATGTATAAGGCTCAGAAACATACATTACCTTTAAACATACAATTAATATTTTGTTAAGAGAAAGAGTTGTTATAACCTTAAAGG
>NW_013952971.1:233816-235111 GCF_001266775.1 Austrofundulus limnaeus
ATTATTTGTAACTTCATCTTGTCTTTTGCCATTTCTGGATTGTGATAAAATTGCAATTTTTATTACAYCAACACTGTTGCTTATTTAAACAAATCATTTCTGCAGAGCTGCAAAATGACAGCAGACGCCTGACAGAAACTTTGTGGAACTACTTGCTGTAAATAATGGGGTGGMGCGCTCCAGGGTTCGACAAGATTTTTTTCTTCGAAACCCGAACCCTGGAGTGCACACAAGCCAGTTATTTCAGACTGTCGRTAAATGGAGGAACWGCAAAGTGAGAATTTCATTGCACAGTGTAACTGCTTGTATGCGACAATAAAACTCTTGAAATAAGTTATTTATTTGGCTGGAGCAATTCTAGAGAGACWATCAGATATGGGGTTCTGGTTGCTGGTCACCTGAACAGAACTGGTCATGGTGCTCAGGGCAAACAGCGTGGCGCAATCTTTGATGGTAGACTGGCTGTCAAATGCTCCCTGTGTGTCAACGAGTAAAACAGCAACCTGGAAAACACACACATACCGCACATTTACACAACTGCAGTCCAACAGATGAACCTGATTTTTACRATGTCTGACACACAAAGCTGAGAACTAACCTTGTTTCCATCTGGCTTCTCCACCACGAACACTTCACTCCAGGCCTGGATACCTGTGGTCTCTCTCTCACAGCCACCTCGCCAGGTGAAGCCGGTAAGAGGTTCCTCCTCACCACCAATCCATGAGTTAGCTGACTGAAAAATGGACAAAAATACTTAGTAAATGATTATATTACACCACTGGAATAGAAATATTTTGAGCCATGTTTGGCAGCTTCATGGACATATTGTTTGTAGTCTTTCATTAAAGAAAATAAAGATCCACACTGGTCACTAACGTAACATGACTKACAAAGATGAAGAAATTAATAAAAATTAACTTATAAAAACAGACACTGTTTTTAAGTTTTGGTTCAGAAGAAGTAAAATAAAAGCCGGCTGTGACAAACGGGATAGTTCCCATGAAAAAATAAAGTTCAATTTATTTATACGGCAACAASGCACAACCAATAAGGTCTCTATTAGGGGTGTAAGAAAATATCGATACATTGAAATATCGCGATATTTCATTTCCCGATACTGTATCGATATTCTAAAGCCCTGTATCGATTTTTTATTAAGGTTTAAAATGTCAACTTTCCTGCCAGCCGTTCATTTTTATGTTGTAGTTCAGCCTCTGACCACTAGTTGGCAGCAGTGAGCCAGACATTTGGCTCGTAGAGGCTATTGTTAAGTGTTTGTTGGGTGACCATATAGT
>NW_013952971.1:235318-238271 GCF_001266775.1 Austrofundulus limnaeus
ATATCGCCTTGCTTACTGTATCGCAATATATCGGGATATATCGTATCGTGACCCCTCTGTATCTCTGATATGTATCGTATCGCCAAATTCTTGCCAATACACAGCCCTAGTCTCCATAAGACCATTCATATATATTATAAAAACAAACCGGATCCAGGAGAACCAGAACACCCCGCTTTGCCCCAAACAACAGCAGCCCCGAATGAAGACTGATGCAGGAGCACAACAAGAAGAAACACTTCCGGCTTCCTTGGTGACCTTTTCAAAATAAAGCAACCTCGCAAACTTTCCATTTCTTCATCTTTTTAGTCATAAATGTGTGAATGCTGACTCAGCGTTATGTCTCTAAAGTTTTTTGTTTGTTTTTAATTGAACTACTTCACACTTTGCTTTATTTAAGCCGTTCATAAATCAAAACATTCATCTCATAAATTATTTCTTTTTTTGGTAACCTTTACACTTCAAAATATTTAACTTTATTTACAAATACTTTTCCTACTGGCTTTGTATTTCATCTCCTTAAGCAACTTTTAGCTGCTTTTCTACCAGAGCTTTTAAATAGCCTTTTGCTACTTTGAGCTTTTAGCTAGCCTTTTACTGCTTTTATCAAATGTTCTGCTGCCTCTTTCATTTCGCTATGATCAGTAAGACTTTTTCTATTTTAGCCATGTTGACCTAATATTTCACTTCTTTTAGCTTTTTAAAAACATTTAATGTTCACATCATTCTTTTACTTGCTTTATTTACTTAAGCTACAGACTGATTGTGTTTAGCTACTTTTAGATTTTCTATTTTCATGCTAATTTCAGCTGTACCGTAGCTTTTAAATAATTTAGTTTTTAGCTTCTGAAACTAAGATATGGATACTTCAGTTAACATTTAACATATTTTAGCTACTTAGATTTTCGTTAGCATGTTTTTTTTAGCCTATAGTCATTTTATCTACTTTTGGCCAATGTTTTGACATTTTAGCTTTAAGTTAGACTTTGACCATTTGCTTTGTTTTGCTAGCATTGTTCTTTCAGTCATCAGTTAGCCTTTTAAAAAATAAGGTTATTTGGTATATTTTTCTAACTTTACCTTTCAGCTAGTACTTTGCTACTTTTAGCTAATGTTCTGCTTTATCAGCTTGTTATTCATATTTTTTAGATTAGACTGTATTAGATATTAAGGATTAGTCGTTCATGTTAAATGTTTTCCATAGTGAAAGTTATTAACCAAGGAAGCAGCAGGTTGTCAATGACGTGCTTCTCAGGATGAAGTGCTTCAACACTGAGAAAAGAAAAACCTCCTTTAATTTAATCCTCCAWGAGGATCATGACCCAAATCATACAGCTAAAAACACCAAGAATGGATCAGAACCAAACACTGGATTGTTCTGAACTAGCCTGTTTAAAACCAGAACCTTGTYCTTCACTTTGCTTCGTACGAGGATCTGGACTCTCTGCTAAAGAGAAGTGATTCTTGATGGAGGCGTGGCCTCTGTTAAAGTTTAAAATGATTGGATCAGTTGGCCGCGACATATGTCGGAGTGAAGGAGGCTAAGCTAAGAAGCTAACTGGAAATCTCGTGTGCTGTAAACAACCCTACTGAGAGGAGAGAAGTACCGAGCCAAACGAGACGACAGTAAATGAGAGCTGCTGCTTTGTCAGACAAATTTATTTTAATTTGGAAGCCTTATCAACACAGACTGGCTTCATTCACTTCCTCCGCTATCCTTATGCTAAAATAACTAGCAGACACTGCTCAAAAAATCGACATTCTGTTCTCTGATTGGCTCGGATGAAATGCTCCTGACGAAATCCTTGTCTATGGGAGAAATCCCAGACGGAGCAGTGAAGGAAACTAGAATTGAGTGGAGCTGTGTAGGAAGGAAAGGGTCAGGCTGGTTCTGAAGTATCCTGAGCTCTGATTTAATCCTGTTGAGAATCTGTGGGAGGAGCTGAACATCTTGAGTAGGAACCCTTCAAACCTGAAACAGCTGGAGCAGTTTGTTCACATCTTTAATGTGAAATCAGCAGCAGTAAACACTGCACTGATGTTAGGACTGCCTTCACAGTAACTTAGTGAATTCCTTCAGATCATTTCATACCAGAGACAGAAAGAGAAACTGTTTAAACCTCCTTCTGAACCATTAGTTCTGCAGATTCAGTTACTTTAAAACCATTCAGAATACCTTTCTGTACATGTAGCGCAGCATGAAGTCCAGCAGAAAGGACTTGCCCTTACGAAAAGCTCCGGCCACTGAGACAACGACCACGTTGAGGTCCTGCACCTCCTCCTGCAGCAGCAGCTGCTCCAGCGTCGCCTCCTGCAGGGAGAACGAGTGCTCCTCTTCATTCGCCACCACGATCTGCACAGGCCGGGGAACAAGCACCTCTTCATCCTGCAGGTCATCCTCCTCCTCCTCACATCTCAGCTGGGATGTTTCTGATTTAAACCCATGGCCACCTGAAAGAAACCAGTTGAAAACCAGTAAGTGTTCAGCAGAAGATACAGAGCTGGACATCCTTCAGAGAACTCTCTATGTGTTGATCCTGCCGGCTCTAACAACTAAACACTTTAAACAGTAAGACAACAACTGTAGCACAGATAACACCAGGTGAACACAAGCTGCAGTGGATCCTTCAAATGTACTCTTTGACTTGTCACTGCAACACTGGTGATGAGAAAACTTAAAGGGGCAATATCATGTTAAATCAACTTTTTTGAGTTTTATATCATGTTATAATTTTATACTCTCATAAAAAACGTGTCCAAAGCCTTGCTCTGACTCATTCATCATGTTTGAGAAATCCTGCAGCGTTTTTATGAAGCCATGCAGAGGAGCAAAACGACAGGTGGGGACCAGAAACGCCCCTGGGACTAGGGCTGCCAGAAAAGATTATTTTTATAATCGATTAATCACAGATTATTTTTTCGATTAGTCACTAATCGGATCATACGTTAATTG
>NW_013952971.1:238362-240192 GCF_001266775.1 Austrofundulus limnaeus
GCCCTACCTGGGACGTGTCTTTAAGCTGAACTTCCTTATGGCGAAGCGTAGCCCCTCCCCCCACCACACACACACCGCCCATGACTCCTGCAGGCTCTCGGGTGAAACTGAAAGTGAAACCTAACTGTCTGCTGAGCTCTCAACATTTGTTCTCACTCAGTGAAGCTCTTTTCAGATTACTTCAGTTTATTTTCAGATGCCAAGTAAACTGCATCATAGCGCGCGCATGAGCCCCCGAGTGCGAACCCCGCCCAACCGAACGGGATGGAACAAAAGCAGAAGGAGGTTCTTAAAGAGACAGAGGCCAATTTTCAAGGCGTTTAGAAGAGGAAGTGATGAGAAGATACGTTTTTTCTATTTAAACATTAAAAACAGCAGTTTAATAACAGCTAAAGGTGACATAGATACTTTATTATGGTATAGTATTTAAATATATGCCTGAAAAACACATAATATTGGCACTTTATTAATTAGTCTTTCTGACAACGATCTGATACTGACCCGGTAGCTTTATTTCTTTATTTCTTTCCAAGTGACAAGGTTGGTAGCATTAAAGCGAGCCCTGCTGTTCCCACCACCAGAAACATCCAGTTTGCAGATTTGACAAGATGCAGTTTCAGCATCATTGTTTTCCATTGAAAAGTGTTCCCACACTGTGGACATGGTTGAATACTTTCGTGCGTCTTGACTTCTTAACGGCATTTGTAAAGCATGATGATGCTGAAAACTGTCACAARAACTGGATCAGCCCGACCACATGACTCAACCCGATTCTACCTGATTCTCAAAAAAATGTCCATATCTGCCACCGATACTGATTCTGAGTATCTGATCAGGGCATCTTTAGTTCACAGCGAATGCGATTTGGGCATCAAAAATGCATCCAAGGACCTACCAAAGGACTCAGCCCACCTGGACCTGGTAGGTCGGGTTCTTCGGAGGACCCAGCCTCTGAATTTGGACACAACCAATAACATTAGCTTGCTATGTGTGTAGCAGTGCTACAAGGAAAAGTGTCCCTATCTGACCTGCTTGTTTAGTTCAGTGTTTATATCTGAACCTGCCTCTGACCGGATGCTCCGGTGAAGCTTTTTATTTTCAGAACAAAGTAACGAGCTGGAAGTAACGTAAGTAACTTTAGGATGGATACGCTCCGCAACCGAGGCTGGTGTTTACTATCTACATGGAAAATTAAAAGTAAAAAGACGAAGCAACTGGACTTCTGTTTTGGAGCTATAATAAACACATGGAGCTAGAGGGGTGTTGAGAAAAATCGGTTCTTAAAAAGGATCGTGATTCATAGTTTATGGCGATTCTGAATCGATTCTAAACTTGCACAAATTGATTTTAGAATGCGTTTAAAATTTTGTCAAATCTGAAAGGTAACGTAATCTGTACTGTAGATTATGTTGCGGCCACCGTAGAAGGCGGCGTCTCTCTACTAGCGGTGCTAAGCTAGTTAGCCAGCTCCCTTGCTCTGAGTGGAGTCTGTTAGCATGGAGCAGGAGGAGAGCTTGATTCAACCCGCTCCGTCGTCCCTAAAAGCCAGTGTTTGGACACACTTTGGTTTCTACAATGCCCCGGGGAATAAAAGAGCTCGACATGAGCACAATTRTCTGCAGGCAGTGCAAAATGAAACTGAAATACTTCAACACGAAATTAAATTTTGTTCCATATTTACCAAGTATGTATGCACTATGGTTAAGACTGAAGTCTGTATGCTTTGGTAAAGTTTTTGAAAATGTTCCAAATATTAGTGCAATATGGTTGGAAAAAACTGACGTCTTTTTTCTTATTTTAGCTTTAAGGATTTACAAAATATTTTGTACT
>NW_013952971.1:241143-242937 GCF_001266775.1 Austrofundulus limnaeus
ATCACATTTAAAATGTAATGTGAACGTTCACATCACATTTAAAATGTAATGTGAACGTTCACACAAAAAGATCGGATTTTTTCAAAAAATCGGAACTGAGCATTAAGACCTGCAGTGTGAACGTAGCCACATACTGAAACGGCCTGGGTCGGATTTGAAAAAAAAATCAGATTTTTTACAATCAGACTGTCATAAAACATAAATAAATCAGATACGGGTTACGTTTGCCTGCAGAAGTTATTTTTCAAGCAGAAAAAAATCTACAGGATGAAGAAAGAAAAAAAGACAAGAGAAGCACTTGGAGAAGAGGGGAGAAAGGGAGTGGGTGAGTGGGGCAGTGAGACCTGCTCCAGAACCTGATACTGGGCTGAATCACTGTTTTAGCCAAAGGCAGGACCAACAAGAAGGCAGCAAAAGATAAAATAAAGAAAGAAAATTTAAAAAAAGAGCTATTTTGGCTGCTGCCGCAAACCCGTCGATACCTGGTAGCAGGTGAGTTCCCTGAGCCCCCCTCCCAAAACAGACAAAAAAAGTCAGCAGGGACCTGTGGCGAACAGACTCGCTAAAACAGCAMTGTCCTCCAAAGATATCAAGTTTACGGTTAAGTTTAGGGCAGAACAATACCCCAGGACTTATTTACCAGTCCAATGCAGATGGATTTAGGTTTGTTAATTTTTATTTAAAGATCTTCAACTTAATTTTAGATGTTTTTATAATTTATTTTTTAATTATCTTATATGGGGTGTTTTTCAGTACCTGTCCCATCAGAAAAAGTTTTAAAGTCATTAAATGCTAAGCTCCTGGTGTAAGAAGATAACTTAGGGCTGGTTGTTCTGTGATGGTCAGGGATTAGCGAAGCTTCACAGCCGGCGGGTTCAAAGGGCAGTGAAGAAGAAACCACTGCTATTACAGGAAAGTAGGACGAGCTGTGGGTTTACAGTAAATACAGTCAGTGATCCACAGCGTCAGGTTTGTCTCCATGTTTACAGCTATGTTCAAATGTTCATATCATGCCCATATGAGAACATGAGAGACAGCCTTTTTTAGCCCCACCAGACTCTGAWTTTATCATTTATCCTCTAAGCTCTAAAACTAAAGCATTCCTTCACCCCCCATATGGTTTTCCTCACAAATGTTTTTAAAGAAACTAAATAAGAAATTCAGTGAAATTTGTATCAGAATGTTACAGGTTTAATAAAAGGAAATGTATTTGGTCAATTCATGAGGTATCAGTTCAATTCAGTTTATTTATTTAGCTCCAACTCACAACATACGTTGTCTCAGGACACTGTAGATAAAAAGAACAATGTAAAGAAGAAAGCAGCAGATTGTGTTGAATCACTTCATCACAGTCTCCCATCCTGAGCAAACGGTGGAGAGGAAAAGCTCCCTGCTAATCAGGAAGAAACCTCCAGCAGAACCAGGCTCGGGCTTTTAGAAATTTACTTCTTGAAAAATGAAATATTTTTTGTGTGTTATTGAAAAATAAATGTGACAGAATTAACCTTTTGCCTCATATTAACTGTGATAAATTTACTGCGTATATTTAACTCTTCTCTGTGGTCGGGTTGTGGAGGTATCAGTTCCTGACCCGGACCTCAGGGACCCTCTTCAGATCCTCCTGAAGGATCTCGGTGTGTTCTCAGACCAGTTTTTTAAAATGACATTTAAGAATTGTGCAAGAGTTCCTTCACTCGATCGGCCCATAAACTGTTTCACTTCCTGGTTTAGTGTTCAGAATTATCCAGCAAACATTAACCAGGAACATTTGAAATGACAAACAAAACTATAAAC
>NW_013952971.1:243560-245336 GCF_001266775.1 Austrofundulus limnaeus
AATAATAATAATAAATAATAATAATAAAATAATAATATTTTTTTAGTTTTATAATGTCACCTCCACTGACCGTAAAGGTTCCCAAAAAGACCTCGAAAAAGGCCCACGGACCAGCAGTTGATAATCTCAGTTGTAGATTATTTTGCGGCTCTGAACACATTTTATTAGCGAGACAAGGAGCAGAAATGGCTGTTTTGATGGTAAARGTTGCAGACCCCTGGTCTATAACAAACAAAAATGAGCCTGTAGAGCATCAGCTGACACACATTAAAAGACTGAGTTGTGTCAGTGTTAGAGCAGCATATTGTGTAGTTTAATTATCATCGCACAGTACGTGTGTTCAATTGTTGCATCACATGTCCTGCAATGTAGGGGGCAAATCAAATCAGTGTTATTTAGGGACTAAACCACAAATTATTGAACTAAACGTGTTACAGCTTTTATTCTGACGGGTTGCTTCAGCAGGTGGTTTTGTGTCAAAATGCTTTAATGTTGTTGTGAAACTTCTGTTATTAACAAAACTCAACAGTGATAACGACAACGGCTTTCAGAGACGTGTTGTCGGTGAATTCTTGAACTATGGATGTAGATGACAATTATCTTGACAAAAAATGAGAAAGATGAGCAAATTTTCAGAGAACTGGAGGGAGAGGTAAAATACAGTTAGCATATATGCTAATGCTGAAGCGTGACGGAAACAAACTATGATAGTGGTAACACAAAATTCAACATTTGCACATGACAAAGAAATATGTACTCAGTTCCCACCACAATAAAAGCAATGTCCAGCCGTTTCAGTCGTTGTGTCCTTGGGCAAGACACTTCACCCGCCCTGAGCCTGGTTCTGCTGGAGGTTTCTTCCTGATTAGCAGGGAGTTTTTCCTCTCCACCGTTTGCTCAGGATGGGAGACTGTGATGAAGTGATTCAACACAATCTGCTGCTTTCTTCTTTACATTGTTCTTTTTATGTACGGTATCCTGAGACAACTTATGTTGTGACTTGGAGCTGTATAAATAAACTGGAACTTGTGGTCAGAGGGTCCGGTGGCGCCGGTGCATGGCAGCCCCACCTCTGTCAGTGTGCCCCAGGGCAGCTGTGGCTACAGTGTAGCTTAGCATCATCAGTGTGTGAATGTGTGTGACCAAGTGGACTTGACAAGGTGCTATATCAAGCCATTTACCATTACCATAAAAGATCACAAGAATAACTCAGACATGCTTGTAACTACGGCTGTGTATCGGTAAGAATTTGGCGATGCGATACATTTCATAACAGAGGGGTCACGATACGATATATCCCGATATATTGGGATACTGTAAGCAAGGCAATTTACTGCGATTTTTTTGTCCAAAATTTCTATTAAATAAAAACCTCTTACTGAAAAAAAAAGAAAAGCTAATGTTTACTTACAATGCTAATGCTAGCCTTAAGGGCTCGACACACGGGAGGCGACGTCGCTCGCTCTCCATTCATTTCCTATGGAGCCTGTGCGGTGAGGCGACAATCGCTTGCCCTCCTCCAGCTAAGCGACCGGCGAAAATAGTGCATGTGAAATTTTGCGCTCGTACACGTACACACGCGAGAATGCGACGCGACATATGAAAGTTGAAAAATGTTCAACTTTTGTCGCTGTCGCTTAGCGTACAACCAATCAGCGAGGGTTTCATTGACTGACCAATGAGTGGAGAGTGTGCTACACACTGCAGTTAGCTAACACTTTCACCAAGTGATTACTAAAAAGCTTTGTGGGAATTTATTGGCACCAGGGTGAAGTT
>NW_013952971.1:245708-247236 GCF_001266775.1 Austrofundulus limnaeus
GCCAACTAGTGGTCAGAGGCTGAACTACAACATTAAAATGAACGTTGGCAAGAAGGTTGACATTTTAAACCTTAAAAAATCAATACAGGGCTTTAGGATATCGATACAGTATCGGGAAATAAAATATCGCGATATTTCARTGTATCGATATTTTCTTACACCCCTACTTAAAACATACACAAAACAGAGGTGAGACGGGTGCAGAACTTAAAACGTTCAAGTCGTCTGTTGAAAATTCCTGTAATTTTTACAATACAATATATGATGCAGTTAGAAAAATAATTCTCATCACGAAGCAGCCCTAGTACTTGACGTAAACAAAGCAGTCATTAATTCATATGTGTGAATTAAAGAAGTGATCATGTGGGTTAACCTGCTAACTGCTGAGCCACCACCAATATAAAAAATAAACATTTAACCAGTCTTCATGACTCTGTAATAGGCAGCTTTAAGACCCTTTTAGCTCTCTATAAGGCGGAAAAATATAAATAAAATAAAAACCTCTACATCTCAGCAGATGTTGACTGTTTTCAGGGTTTTGTTGACCCAGTTCCACCTGTCTGATATCAGGTCAGCATGTAGACAAAATCATTTTACTGCTATAAACAGACAAAATCATTTTACTGCTATAAACAGACAAAATCATTTTACTGCTATAAACAGACAAAATCATTTTACTGCTATAAACAGAACTTTTACCCTGAACAGAAATAAGCGACATTAATAAGACAAAGTTCATTAAGATTTCTGTTTTTTTAAATGAGTCCATTTTAAAGCCCACTCGTTCATCCCACCGCAGGACTGAACACGTAAAGTTGATGAGCATAAAGCAGCGGATCTGTGGACCGAACACCAGGTGAGAACAAACTGAACACCTGCACGACGTGGTTCCGGTGTTTTTTCAGAGTCATGCTAACAGACATGTTCCCGCTGTGGGAACAGGACGCCCTGATTCGCGACAGGAGAACCGATGGGTGATGTGATTATTCGACGGAGTGGGGCAGAGCTGTCTGCAGATGTCTGTTAAAGTCCAGAAACAGACCGAACAATGGCACTACGGAAGCCCAGCCGCTCGCTCGTCAGTGCTAGCACCAGATAATAAAAACAGATTAAAATACCTTCTCTGAAGATACTGTTTTTATGGCACCGCTGCTTCAACCTGCTCTCCTCCGCCGCCATCTTTCTTGACCTGCTGATAGCGGGGGCCTGCTCTGACGTCACAGAACGCCCCGCGTGGTGAAATAGAAACAAAAGCCCCGCCTCCTGTAGCTGGGCTAGCTCCTGTTAGCGTGTAGCATCACCTCTACAGATGCTGAGGAGGACATCCCATCACCTCCACAGTTTTACAAATAATACTGTGTTTAAAGCAGGGCTTCTTAAACTTTTTGACCTCTGGGCCCAATTTGTTGAACATAAAGTGACACGAGGCCCAGTCAGACATTAATGTATGGATCAAAATGATAATTATTATAATCTAAATCTTGGTTTAATTTTTATTGTATTTCATCATAACTAAACAATCATAACT
>NW_013952971.1:248196-252005 GCF_001266775.1 Austrofundulus limnaeus
ATTTAAGATATCTTAAATGTACTTTTAGATATCACAAATAAAAATTTGACCAGTCAAAACTAAATTAGAGGTATCTAGAACTGTAATTATGACTAGTAAAAATTCATTTAAGATATCTTGAATAGGAATTATGACTAGTCAGAATGTTAATACAGATATCTTTAATTAACAATCCGGATAGTCAAAATGTAGTTATTCCTAGTCAAAACTCATTTTTAGACATCTAGAGTTAACTGATTATATGCTAAAATGGCTTGCCATGCCGCAAGCAGCAATGCTTTTGTGTTTGTGCTCATAACAATTACCTGAGAGCCTCTCTCTCGTAGCCCTGGATGGATAAAAGAAACTAGAAATAAATTACCTTTTGAAGCCATTTGATTCAAGACTTCCACCACAGAGAAATGATTTAGCAAACACAAAACGGACGACAACACACTTAAAATTATAACAAGCTCAAATATAGTGTAGCAAAATTWTAGCCAAAGGCAGCTAAATGCTAGCTCAAAATGAAAAGTAGGAAAAGGCTGAAACCTAAATGTGTCGTGAGGCTAGACAAAAATTAAATGTAGAAAAATCATGGCTAAAATTGAAAAGTTGCCTTTTTATAGCCAACACTAGCTAAAATATAAAAAACACTAAAAGAATGAAGATTTTAGCTAAAAGCAGTAAAAGACCAGCTAAAAGCTGAACAATAAATATAAGACAACAGACAGAAGGGCTCAGTTGGCAGAGCTGAAGGTTGCCAGATTGAATCCCATCCAGGGATCTTTTATGTAATGTTTGCATGTTCTCTCTGTGCATGTGTGGGTTTTCTTTAAGTACTCCAGTTTGCTGCCAGAAACAAAAACATGACTGTTAGCTTAGCTGGTAACTCTGAATATTTTTGGATTTATTATTTGCCTTTATCGTCCCGCAGAGGGCAAATTAATTATCTGCATTTTAACCATCACACGTGAGCAGTGGGCTGACAATTACAGCGTCTGGGGAGCAGCTGAGGTGTCGAGAGCCTTGCTCAAGGGCCCAAAGTGGGCCTGGTTGGTTCTGGGAGTTGAACCGGCAACCTTCAAATCACAGACTCACCTTTTCCCACTTCTGCGCCACCACTCCAAAAAGTCAGAGCGAGCGAGTGAATGGTTGGTTGACTGGTTTGTCTCTTTGTGTCCCTGTGAGACCAGTCCAGGAAGAAACCAGTAAAGATAACAGATGAATAAAAGAAACTAAACTCTGGCTAAAAGCTAAATTTAGAAAAATGCTAACTAAAAGTTAAATGTAGCAAAAATCCTAGCTAAAAATAAAATGGCTGCTAAATGTAGCACAAGGCTAAAGGTAAAATATATCTGGTTTTTTTGTATATTTTTGTAAATATGGAGATTATTAAAGCTTGAGGGGTTTTTTGTTGAAGTTTTTTTAATAAGAAGAAGATAAAAATATTTTTTCTTCACTGCACCATTTTCATACATGGCATATTTGTATTTTACTGTGTGTAGATTGTTTTGTTTTATGAAATACATAAATAAATAAATAAATAAATAAATAAATAAATAAATGTAGTAGTCCATGAAATGTAGAGATTATAAATGCACATGTTAGGCCTTACCAGTGCACACGTTCAAACAACATTACACTGGCAGATTATTTCACTTAATTTGAATCAGAATCTTCTCAAATTAAGTGAAATAATTTGCCAGGGCACTAAGACAACTGTACTAAATGAGACTTCTTGAAATAATGATAAAAAATTCAGGTTAACAAAATTAATAATCTAACAGTGTTTTTCAAAGAGGGGGCAGCGGTCCCCAGGCCGGCCACAAGGGGGTGCTAGAGGGGCCTCAGAAAGCTGAAGGGAACAAAAGGAAAATAAATCAATGCTTTTCAATCATTATTTTAAAATAAGTCATAATAATATATTGAAACATTATTTAAGAGAGCTTTGAGTTTTCATTTCTTTTGTTCTGATCTTCTCATCAACAGTTTGTTTTTTCAGTGTAACTATAATAGTGTTTAAAACATGTTAGTAAAAATTCTTGTGCTAAACAAATGCAATAATTCCTGAAAAGTGACTGAAATTGAGGAAAAAACAAAAGTAATTTTTCTTTACATATTTTGTAGCATTTTTCTTTTGGATTTGTAAAGGAGGCACCCGGACAGAAGCTGATGCTGTTTGAGGGGCCATGACATGGAAAAGTTTGGAGACCCCTGATCTAACACTTTCTGTGTGTCGTGTTTCAGTCTCAAAACAAGATCAGAAATACTTTTTGGCTGATATAAGATTGCATTTGTTAAATGGACAATTTTTGCCGTGAGAAAACRTCCCTTCTCAGTCTGCTGGCAGGTAAGAACATTTCCTCATGAACTAAATAAAAACAAAAACTTGAAGCTTAACTTAAAATAATTCTGACCTGATATGAACACAGAATAATTGATTTATAGGTCAGTCATAAACCTGCTTAGATAATGAAAGTAATTAAGTCAAGCTGAACCCAAGAAAAATCACATAAACCATATTTTACTTCATACATGCAACTTTTTGTTTATTGCGTTAATAAGAAATTGTTCTTATTATCATTGGCTAATGGCCGGGGCCCCTTTGCAAATCCACGAAAAATGCTACAAAACATGAAAAGAAAATTTATTCTTAGAATGTTTTTTCCTCACTTTTATTCACTATTTAATAATTATCGCATTTGTTTAGCACAAGAATTTTTACTAACATGCTTTAAACACTATTATATTTGCACTGAAAAAACAAACTGTTGATGAGAAGATCAGAACAAAAGAAATGAAACCTCAAAGCTCTCTTAAATAATGTTTCAGTATATTATTAAGACTTATTTTAAAATGATGATTGAAAAGCATTGATTTATTTTCCTTTTATTCCCTTCAGCTTAATGAGGCCCCTCTATCACCCCCTTGTGGCCGGCCTGGGGACTGCTGCCCCCTCTTTGAAAAACACAGTGTAAATATTTAATTTTGTCAGCCTGATTTTTTATCCTTATTTCAATAAGTCTTATTATTACAGTTGTCTTAGTGCACTGGCAAATTATTTCACTTCATTTGAGAAGATTCTGATTCAAATTAAACTAAATAATCTGCCAGTGTAATAATAACAWRTKTAAGGCCTAACSTGCATTTATAATCTCTACATTTCAGTATGAAAATAGCTATCTAGCTTTGTGTGTTAAAGGAATAATCTGGTCATTTTTGGAGCGATGTGCTGCAAAAAGTGAAAACTTTGTTTTCTCTCCCAGGGCTAAGAGAAAAAAATGACACCATTTTGTTTGTCGCTGCTCTTTGCAGCTTGTTCTCAACACATCTCCTGTTTGTGTGATGGATCAGAAATCTGAAGTGGGCATGTGCATTTAAAGCAAAAATGTTTACATTCCTGTTTTTCTGCTGGTGTCTGGAGATTGTACAATGAACAGGTTTAAAGAGCAGCTTGCCTAGGCTTTGGGGAAGTGCAAAAATATATATAATATGTTTTTAAAGGCTTATAAAGACTGAATATAGCTGATGTGGGAAAATAGTAACTCCAGATGGTGTGCACAGATGAGAGCATTTGTCAAAAAAAGGCATTATCTTCCTGAAAGATTCACAAAGACTGAAGACTGGTGACACTGATGAGACAGTCAGTCCTGCAGGATGCTGTGAGGACTTTTAAGAAAGTTCAATTGAAAACCGAATTAAACACAGGAAACAGTTCTCAGCCTTGAACTTTTAAACTTTTATTTTACAACTTGCATCCATCCATCCATCCATCCATCCATCCATCCATCCATCCATCCATCCATCCATCCATCCATCCATCCATC
>NW_013952971.1:252799-254734 GCF_001266775.1 Austrofundulus limnaeus
GCCTCATCCCGGCTGCTTCGCACTCGGCCGCGAACCGCTCCAGCGAGAGCTGCAGATCTCGTTCTGATGAAGCCAACAGGACCACATCATCCACAAAAAGCAGAGATGTGATCCTAAGGTCACCAAAACGGTACATGCAGACATGCAGAGTATACAACTTTTAATTCCCCCTGTTGACATGATAAAATCCTCATGTCAAACAAATGATAACATTATTATCACATCATCAAAACCTGTATAAGCACTATATAAGCTGGTCTTCTTTGCAGTTACAGCAGCATTTCTTCATGTCACATTTTAGTGGAAATCTCTACAACCACCCCATTAAGATGAACTGATTCAGTTTATTTGACAAGAATTCAGCTCCACAAGTCTCTAAACCTTCATGTGCCTCTCTTTGGAAAATTTTAATACTGCAAAACTTGAAAGAGATCAAATGAACATTAAAATTGATAAAACTGAAAAAAGAAAATAAAGCATAAAAATGGAAATCATTAAAATCTAAAGTTAACGAACTGTGAGTGGTTATGTGGTAACCTTAGCAAACACTGGTGATTGTGGAAAAGTGGTCAGGGAAGATGTTGGTTTGATCCCCTCTTCCATCTCCATCCGTCTCGTTCGTCTTCACCTGTTTTACCTACTGGTGGTGGTCAGAGGGGCTCACAGGGCAACCCAGCCTCTGTCGGTCTGCCCCCAGGGCAGCTGTGGCTACAGTGTAGCTTACCTTCATCAGTGTGTGAATGTGTGTGTAAACGTGTTGTCCATAAAGATTTGATTTGACTGTTTGTTGGAGATCATTGTGATCTACTACCCCTCAGGACAATAAAGGCTGTTTCTATTCTATTCTATTCTATTCTATTCTATTCTATTCTATTCTATTCTATTCTATTCTACACTATTCTATTCTAAATTTAGGCCAAATTTGTCTAAAATGTCAATGGAGGCCTTTTATATTTAGCATTCAGAATTTGTAAAAGCTTGGTCTTGGCTGCTACTATGCAAGTTTTCAGCTCTGTAAGTCTTAAAATGCCTAAATTAGTTTTTTGTAAAGAGCATTAGCGGTTAGCTTAAACTAATGATTAGTATTCAGAAGGTGTTGAGTTAGCGCTCATCTATCAAACCAACAAATTTCACCATTGTAAGTCTTAAAACTGCTAAGCAAACTAGGTGCCATGTTGAATTACACAACCCCGTAGATTCAAGCGGCTACTCTGCCCAGTAACAGCGTCAGCCAATCAGGAAGCCAGATTGTGACGTCATTAGGCAGACCCCCCTTTTCAACATGAGGAAACCTCTGAAAACGTGTTCAAACAGCTGCTGTGTGAAAACTACAAGATCCATTGAAATAATTCTTAAATCGTGAGTGAGAGAAAAGATTTGTTCTTACTCGTGGAAAGTTTTATATTTGTACAGTGCTTTAACCCAGAGATTTCACAAATTAAAATTAGTTGTTAAGACAGAAGTTAAAGATTTCATTTCAGTTTTTTACCTACTGTCACTGCTGTGAAATTAGACATTTTGTTTTAAAAGACTACCAGGGGTTACAGTTAACTGTCTTGGAAGAAAACAAGACAATCTGTTAAAATGTCTCCATTGGAAAATTTAGTATATGACCCTAGAATAAAATACCAACATGTAATATGAAGATAACATCCATTTCCATCCATCCATTTTCTTCCGCCTATCCGGAGTCGGGTCACAGGGCAGCAGCTTCAGAGCATCTCCTGTCCTGTGCAGCTTCAGCAACTCCTCGRGGCCCTGCCACCGAGGAGCTTTTTAACCACCTCAGCGACCTCGTCCCCAGAGATCGGAGAGCCCAACCCAAAGTCCCCAGACTCAGCTTCCTCAACAGAAGGCATGTCGGTAGGACTGAGGAGGTCTTCAAAGTATTCCGCCCACCGGCCCACAACGTCACGAGTTGAGGTCAGCAGCACA
>NW_013952971.1:262274-265712 GCF_001266775.1 Austrofundulus limnaeus
CTGTGATACTGTGGTCACTCTCCATGTAGCATCAATTATGCTAATGCTAGCTGTCTGTCAAGTTCTCTTGTCCTGGCCACACCTCCGCTCTCTAACCCCCCTTCMYCTAYCCACACCCCCTCCCCTACCCACTTTGATGCATTTTTCAAATTTCGCCTTGGGGCGGAGTTATCTTTTCACAGGGGGGTAAGATACACTTTAAAACTGCATTAGTTTGAGATGTGCAGCCAATGATTGTTTTATAGCTTGAATGTTTAAAACCTTTAATATTCAGATGAATGAAGACTGGTAGAAACATAGTGTCTCTCAACCCCTGGATGTTTTTATGCTTTTATTGCTGCCATAAATCAATCATGGTTAAATTAAACTGGTTTTATTGATCAAAAACAGTGAAATAAGATTATTAGATTGCTACAGAATAGTACCAAATACATAGAATACATCATGTAAATTACATGATTGCATACATATCCACTCCCTTTAAAATTACTAATCTTATTCTACTCAAGGATTATTAAAAAGTACAAGTTAGGATGATTTCCAAGGTCCTCTTACTAAACTAAACTCTAAATACAGTTAATAATGACCATGATTGATTCATGACAGTAATAAAAGTATAAACCATCCAAGAGGGTGAATATGTTTTACAGCACTGACTTCTGTTTGCTAAATAAAAACAGCCACAGTAAAAGTAGCTGACACACATTCTGGAAAAATGTGATGGTGCTCCACACAAATATGTTTCATCTCAACTTATCAAGTTAAAATAAGTTGAGTTAAAACATCAACAAGAACTGAGGAATGAGAAACTTTGTTACAGCGCTTTAAATATTTTAAAAACATGAAATGAACAAGAGTYAGTCTTTGACTTTCAGGAAGTAATCAGTCAGTGTGATCTTTACCTGATCAGACCTACAGCTCACTGCAGCTTTCAGCTGCCCTGACCTTCAGCACAACCACATCACTAACAGATCTTTGTTAGTAAAATATCTCAGGACCCACTGAATGAATCTCATTAAGTAACCTTTGTACACCTGCAGCTGATTACTTTCTGGAGTCAATAGCTGGTTTCAGTCACGTGGTTTCGAAGGCGGAGCGATCTCCGCTGGAGGGCAGGGGGTAAAATATATGGAGGAAACTACTGGAGAGTCTATAATGTATGGATTTAGGTCCTATTTCAAGATATATAACAACAATTTGTTCACAAATATGTCAGACATGACTCGTATGATGAAGATGAAAGAGTTTTCGACAGAACCTAAAGATTTGCTGAGGCTGTCGGTACGTCTTACATCACCAGGTGCCAAATAATAACCAGCAAAAGTTTATCTGATGAATAATTCCACATGATTCTGCCCAACCCTATGAAACACTTTAGATCGTCATRCACAAAGAATAAAAATGTAAAAAGCTCACAGAATAACGACATAAAAAGTGGGTTTTAAAGCATCTGCGGTGGAGGAGCAGAATGCCGGTGCCTGCAGCATCACTTCATTCAGAGGTATGTTAGCTGCTAACTTGTTTTACAGGTTATGTTTATAATGATCGTTTATTTAGTAGTGAGTATTAAGTTACTGGTAGTTTAATGTGGACCTCATCTGGACTTTAGGAAGTAGTGGAAGTTTGTTGACGTACGCGGCTACTGTTAGCATGATCTTAACATACAAAACTATATCAGAACAAACACTCACCCTGGCAAAAACAAACGATAATCATCGTGGAGTTGTTTGGTACCGAGTTTGTGGATCCACCCGCTGAATAAAAAGTTTCAAACCTCTGGTTGTTTACATGCTTTCATCAGCTGTTCGGTGTAGTTAGCAGACCGGTAACGGGACCGTAGAGTCCGCTCGGTGCTCGATCATCTTCTCTTCCCTCTTATAATTGAAATAGTGAATCACCTACTTCCTCATCAAAGTCCTCACTCTGTCTCCGACTGGTTTTCCTCCATTTGAGCTCCTCTCTCAAACTGCGGCTCGGTCCGAATCAGTCCACCTGTCCACAGCTGGACTGGAGCTCCACCTTCATCGCCCCTTTTTTTATTTTATCAAAGACACTAAAATAACTAAACTTCACTGTAACAATGAAATATAGTTATACAAATATAATAAATGTAATAAATTTCAGATATCTCATTGCTGACTTCCGATCTCGCTGTCTCTCCATCACAGCCAAACTTTATTCAACTTCCGCCTCTTTTTATTTTTATCCTCCTGTAGATTTTTTGCCGCTTGTCTAATATTTTCAGGCTTCAGTCAGAAAGGAGTTTGGGGGTTTAGGTTTGTTCGGCTGGGTGGGGGTGACACCAGAGGGTGGAATGAGGTGTTTTCCCCCCATGAATCAGCCCTATTTTACATCCTCCTGCTGCAACGTGCTTCAAATATGACAAACATTAATAAAAAATTAATCAGTGTATAATTATTTATTATTAATTCAGTTAGATTGAGTGGAGCACTCAAACTACACAAGATTTGGGCATTTTTTCAGATGGCAGATCCTCCACTTTTTCACTTCCTGACCTCCAGCTGAACTTCGCGCTCTAGTGGCGCTGCATCGTGACGTCACSTGAAACCCTCCTATTCAATCCAAGATGGCCACAATTAATGAACATGAGCCAAAATAACAATTGCTGTAAGTCAGTCAGTTTGACAGATACTGAGCTCAGGTTGGTGTGGTAGTAGCTGAGAGTTATTCACAACAGATGCTCTGAATGACGGTTCATCATGTCTCACACACCAAACARCTACAACTCCATTATTTCTCATCTTAAGCTGATTTGAGTCTGACACGTATGCATTCCCTCCAAAACACTAGTCCTTTAGTTACATTACAGGGAGGAGGCGGGGCCAAATTTGAAACATTGCACTCACACAGGCTGTGATCAGCAGTGGGTACGAGTGGGAACCTTCAAGTATTTTCATTGAACCAAATGGGTCACACTGTAAACTATRGGTCAGGTTCTGACATGTAAACGCCTGGAGCTGGTTCTGGTCATGATGTTAACAAGGCGCTGTGGAACATGCTATATTCATTTATTCACTTTTCAAACACATCAAGTCTGCTCAGCCTTCAGTGGAACAAAGCAGCTTCCTTCAGCGTGCGCTGCCTGCAGAGCTGCAGTTTGTGGGTCACAGGTGGGACGACGTGGAGAAGCAGAGTTTCAGGGTGAAGGGGTTGGAGCTGCCTGCACGTCAAACACACGGAGAACAGGTTCACAAACGGACTSATGACATCATGTTTCAGTCTTTAAGCACATGAGCACACAGTAAACAGTTTGTTAGGGGTGCAACAAGACATGTACCCGTATCGAACAGTGCTTTAGGTTCAACACACACTTGTATGGAACAATACAGGTTTTTAAATTTATTTTATCAACTTGTCTTCTGAAGATGCTCTGTGTTGAAGGATCAGTGGATCTGTGTTCGACTACTCCACCTAGAC